>NC_056749.1:90965362-91040362 GCF_019279795.1 Protopterus annectens
TTGGGTATCAGAGTAATTGGGGGAAATGCATAGAGGAGACCCGGGGGCCAATCGTGGACAAGAGCATCCCCCGGGGAGTGACCTGGCGTGGGAATCAGGGCAAAATAGCTTCTGCATTTGTTGTTGATATGACTGGCAAACAGTCGCAGGAAGGCTGGCCCCATTTGTGGAATATCCTGTCCGCAATTTCTTGTTTGAGGGACCATTCCTGGGGCAGTAAAATTGCCCTGATCAGTCTGTCTGCTATAACGTTGGATTTGCACGGGATGTGCATTGCTAACAGAAAGCGCTGAGATGCCACTGCCCACTGCCATATTCTGAGGGCTTCTCAGCAAAGGTGATAAGACTTGGTCCGCCTTGCTTGTTCAGGTACCAGACCACTGACGTCTGTCTGCATTGCAATTGTCCCTAGAGAAAGAGTCCTGAAAGTATTGCAATGCTATTAAGTACTGCTTTCATCTCCAGGACATTGATATGCAGATGTGATTTTTGATCTGTCCATGTGCCTTGGGCAGTTGTTCCCTGAAAAAGCCCCCACCCTATCAGGGGAGCATCCATGGTCACAGTGGCAATTGGAGGGGGTAGCATGAAAGGACATCCTATTGTGACATGAAGAGATGTCAACCACCACTGAAGATCCTTTTTGCAGGAATTTATTATCAGGATTGTGTGATTCATTGGAAGTTCTTGGTAAGACCACTGCATGAATAGAAGCCATTGAAGGACTTTCATATGCATCCTTGCTAATGGGATTGCCAAGACTGCTGCTGCCATCAATCCTAGTACTTTCAATACCTCTGCAGCTGGTGCTCTGTTTTTTGATACCAATGAAGTGATGTGTTGGCAAAGAATACAAATCCTTTCTGGTGGAAGACGAAGAGTGGTGGTTGACGTGTCTAATTCTGACCCTATAAAAACGATATGCTGTGATGGCAACAAGGCAGACTTTTTGAAGTTGACTGTAATGCCTAGCCAATCGCAGAGTGTCAGAGTAGCCTCTCTCGCTTGAAGAAGTTGATGCCTGGTGGTGGAGGTAAGGAGCCAATCGTCCAAGTACGGAAACACCTGGAATCCTAGACGCCTCAGGTGAGCCGTGAGTACTGCCATGCACTTGGTGAACACTATGGGGGCTGTAGTGAGACCAAAGGGCAGATCTCGGAATTGATAATGATTGGCTCCCAGTCGGAAACCCAGGTGATCCCTGGATGGTCTGGCCATCTTTATTTGGTAGCACGCATCTTTGAGATCGATTGAGCACATCCAATTGTCCTTCCCTAAAAAGGGAAGTATGGACTGTAGAGTGACCATTCAGAACTTCTCTTTCCTCACAAATTGAGTCTGCTGAGATCCAAAATGGGTCTCCAGTCCCCTGTTTTCTTTGGAAACAAAAAGAATCTTGAGTAAGTTCCGAATCCTGTTTGGTCTGCCAGAACTGGCTGGATTACTTTTCTTCTAGCAACTGGCGTACCTCTATTGTTGCTTGTTCCCTGTGACTGGGTGGAACGTCTGGGATTTTTTTGACGGGATGGGGCTGGGTGGTGAATGGAATGAAATACTCTCTGGAAATTATACTTAGTACCCAAATGTCATTTATATCTAGTTAGGCTTCTGGGTACAATGATAAGTGACCCTGATTGCCTCCAGAGTAGGACAGCTGGGCCTCCCTTCAGGAGCGCTGGTAGGACTGACCAGAGACGTGACCTCCGTCACCCTGGTGTTGCGGACCCCCTCTGCCATGAGGGCAGCATCTTCCATCGTAACCCCCTCCTCTGCCTATGGAAGGGGGCTCTCCACGTGTGTCTTGAAAGGCTCCTTGGGCTTTCCGGTACCACATCTTTCCTCACCTCTGACCTTTAGGAAAGGGTGGAGTGGGGGTGGAAAAACGGACTCCGACAGCAGACAGAGTCTTTCCTTCTTGTTCACACCTGGTCAAAGTCTCCTTCACCTTTGGCCCAAACAAGGATGAGCCATCAAACGGGGTATTCGTAAAGGAAGACAACGGGTTCTGCTTAGGAAAAGATTCACATCCAGGCATGCCTGCGAAGAGCAATTCCTGTACCTGCAGCTCTATTCGAACCATCAGCTGAGTAAGATACGAGACGCATGGACGAGTTAACTATTGAATTAAGGGTAGCGAGCTGGGTGGCAACTTTGTCAGATACACTCGTAGCTACAGCACCCTGAAGAGTATCTTTCAACTCCTTAAGGAGATCTCTCTGCAGTCTGGTAAAATGGGTCAAGTAGTTCAGTGATGTGAGTGAGAAAATCGCTGAACTAAACATGCGTTTCCCATATCTATCCATGACCCTAGATTCTCTGTTAGGAGGATGGATAGATGAGGAAGTCTCGGACATTTCCTTTTTGGTGGCTGCCACCACCACCATGGCATCAACAGGAACTCCCTTGGTCAAAAAGGACTCATCTACACAGGCAGAAATAAACTTATTAGACCTCCTAGGAACAGGTTGCATAGACTCTCGAGTCCAAATGCCTCCTCTTGCATAATGTCTTCCTGGGGACTTCTTCAGGTGGAATTTCTGGAGAGGACTCAGAAGAGCAGGGAGCACCCTGTGGGGCTACCTGAGGCTCTGGGTCTCTACACTTGGGATAACCGGAGGAAAACTGACACAGGCACTTTAGGGGAGGAAGAGGCCAGACCTGGAGATGAGTAAGTCTTAGGATACAACACTCGCCTCATGGCTTTGAATGCACCATGACTCCGATGAGAAAGAGTCGACGGATCAGTTGCTGCACTCCCCTCCCACACCGAAGTTGTGGGCATCGAGCCCGAGGTAGGAGCCGAGCTCACCCGTGCTGAAGACCCGAGAGGAAGAGTCAGCACTGACAAGTTGGTGCGACTATCCTCCCCGGACCCGACAGGAGAGTGTCGGCTCCTAGAGTCCACGGTCGGCTCCGAGAACTTCCGAGCAGATGGAGCCAACGACACTGGAGCAGGTGTCGGCTCCAAGAGATCCATAATCATCAGGTCAGCCTTCTCCAGCTCCGAAGGTCCGGTATAGCTTGGAGGAGCAGAAGACAATTCAGGAGTAATGGTCTTTGGCTCCGACGGTTGGGTCTCAGCCGACAGCAATTTAGCTAGGCCTGGTGCCTTTAAGAGTTTCTGAACCAGCCGGTCCATATCCAGATCGGACAGGCTGACAAAAGACCTGGAGGACTGAATAGATGGAGCCGATTGGAGAAGTAGAGAGGGAGGTTTTTAGCAATGGTTCCAGAGCAGTGTTCCGGTTCCGAAGTCAGTGGAGCCGAAGTCATAAAGCTTTCTGACTTTTTTCCTTTCTTTGTCCTGGACTCTGAGGAAGAATTGGATGATTTGCTGGCCTCATCCTGGTCAGACAATGCCTCTGAGAAAGGGTGTTTGATAATACCCCTATCAATTAACTTCCTCTTCCTTTCTGCAAGCACTCTGGTAGAAAAGGAGTGGCAGATACTACATGCCTCCTGCAGGTGCACCTCACCCAAACAGTATACACACTGCACATGGGCATCCGTAACGGACATCTTTTGTCCACAGTCTGGGCATGTTTTAAACTCGGACTTTGGATGCTTTTCCTTCTCTTCAGACATAGTACTAACTACTATTCACAAAATCAAAAGAGAGAAAAAAAAACACTCTAACTATATAAGATAGTTAAAGTTAGAGAGAATTAATCTAACTACACACAGTACACACAGCCCAAAAAGGCAATTAGTAACAAAACTATTTAGCTATATAAAGTTAGAGAGGATTATAGCAATCCAATATCAAAAAGCCCAAAAGGGCAACTCTAACAACTGTAAGAAAAGGCCTAAGGCAATCATAAGATTTTACTGGGAAAGGGGAGAAAAACAGAAAACAACTGCTAACTAGATAATATTATATAGTTATAATAGTAAAAGGTATAAAATTGAAATATAAAACTTGCTAAAAGTTGAAAACTCCCAATAATAGTCTCCAGCAATGCTGGAAACAACTCTGAGCTTGCTAGTCGGCCATGTCAGAGCCGAGGATCGGCTCCGAACCCATCAGTGAAGAATGAACGACGAGATTGAAGAACTTCACATTATGTATTTTCTTCCGAGTTTTTTAGTCACATAAGATACTACACGCGATTTTTGGATGATATTTTTATTCTGTGGGGTGGACCCTATGCTACGATTAATGATTTTATAGCATATATTAATTCTACCACTCAGTTTTTAAGTTTTACATATCAGTTTGATTTACATGAAATAGCATTTTTAGACATTATGCCAATTACAGATTATAACAAAAAGAAATTTATATCAAGAATATATAGAAAGGAAACATATTCAAATTCATTACACTACACTAGTACTCACCCACAAAACAGAAAAAAGCAATAATAAAAGGGCAGTTTGTTCGTGCTGCTCGGATGGTTTCGGGCTCTGAAAATGTTCTCGATGAATGTGACAATTTAAAGGGTATGTTTCTGAAAAGAGGCTACCCTACAAAACTTGTGAATGAGGTTCTCTTGGAAGTAGTTAACAAAAGAGAAAGAAAGTTCTATGTACCCCTTTTGTCTGAGTTACTAATAAGTGAGGGGGTGTAGAATGAATGACATTTTTTGTAACATTGAGTGTGCAAATAAGGATTATAGTACTTCGTTCATTACTACATTTACAATGGACAGTGGAGATATAAGGAGTATTTTAAACAAGAATTTCTCTATCTTGACACAGGACAGAAATATTAGACCACACATTGAAGAGAGACCAGTCACAATATTCAGGAAGGGTAGGAACTTACAAAGTTCATTTGAGAAAAAACTTCAACGGAACAATATAACTAAAAATGGACAGATGAAATGTGGGATGTGTCGTTATTGTAAACATGCGAAAGAAGGGGAGGTATTCAAAGTTAACAAAATTAATATTTACATTAGGTGTAAATATAATTGCAATTCTGAAAGAGTCATATATTGTGCCCTTTGTAACCACTGTAGTTGTTTCTACATTGGTAAAATGGATAGGAAGCTTAAAAATCATATCTATATATGATATAAAAACTCACAAGGACACCAATGCATTATACAAGCATATTTCTGAGAATGAAGAACATTCCTTTTGTTTTTTTATTATAGATAACATTATTACAGATATTAGGGGTGGTGCTTGGTCTACTCTACTTGAAAGAAGGGAATTATACTGACAGCTGCTATTAGATTCTAGCAACTGGCCAGGTTTAAATGAGAATCTTTATATTAGTTCCCTTTTGAAATTAAGGGGTCTAAGGAGATAATTTAATATTTTTTTTATATATAAAAAGTTTTAACTATTATATGAAGATTTTGTAAGGATTTTTTTTTATATATATTTTAATATATTTATTCTGCTTACAGCTTTAAAGGGGTGTGGTTAGAAGTGATGACAATGTATATGACAGCCTTTAAAAACGGGCTTGTTTTTTGTATGGATTGCCTGATGAAGTGGGTCAAAAGCGCTTATGGGCATTCTATTGTCTGTTGAATAAACTTGGTTTAGCACCTGTATGTCCTGATACTTGCTTCAACACTGAGGAGTCTGTCTTGTTTCCATTCTGCAGTTGGTGTATAGCAGAGGTCCCGCTACAGTGCGGGACTGGCAGATTCCCCTTTACTGCACTGTAGTGCGATCTCGGAGTGAGAATATTTAAGTAGCGGGGGGTGCAGGGGGGCTTGTCCCCCTGCATAACAGTTTTACTGTGTTTAAAAGTAGATAAATGGTGCTATTTTAAGTTGTCGGTCTTTCGGAATGTCGATCATATGGTTTTGGCCATATGAAAGTCGGCATTCGGAAGTAGACCCATATAGATATATATATATATATATATATATATCTACAAATATACACACATATATATATATATATATATATATATATATATATATATATATACACACACACACACATATATATATATATATATATTTAAACTGATATGAACGAAAAGCCACCAGCCAGATGAATAAATCCAATTTAATAACGAAATAAACTTATACAGCCACAAAACGAACTTTAAAAACGCCAAAAACAAACCATAAATATACGTAAGCACTTTCGTTTAAAAGGTTTTAAACTTCATCAGAATGGCAACCACGAAAAACAAAACCGCAACAGTTTCCAATGTTCGAAAAACAGCAAATTGAAAAGTAGATTTGCTGATTTTCCAACACAAATGTCGAATAAGAAATGTAATGAAGTGTAATGCAGGGGGGCAAGCCCCCCTAGGCCCCCCACCCCCCCTACATTAATATACTAACTCCGAGATTGCACTACAGGTGGGGAAAGGGTCCATTTTCCGATCCCCACTATAGTGCAATCTGCCCCAAAATGCCAAATCTGCAATGAGTGAATGTCACTGTGCATTCGTTCATTACACATTCGAAGCTTTTTGCATTCGATGTTTGCAACCTTTGCAAACATCCCTTTTGAGCATCTGCTGTTCGCCCATCTGCAGAAAGCACATTTGAAGGGAAACCAGATGAAACACCCCTTGTCTTGTTTAAGTAGCTCCACCCTGTGAGGTAACTTGTGGTGATTGCAATTGGCTAGGTGCAGAAGAGGCAACAAATGCTGTCTGGGCCAAAAGGGAGTTACCAACAAGATTTTGGAGGAGTCCTGCTCTATTTTGTTCAAGACCCTAAGAATCATAGAAAGGAGAAGGAAAGCATAGTGAAACATCCCCTTCGAAGAAAAGCTAAGGCATCCACATTCTAGGTCAGAGGACTTGGGACTCTGGTGTAAAGAAAGTACAGTTGTGTACACTTACCATATTCCCAAAGCTAAGGAAAGGTGGAGGCAGTTAAGGAGCATTAGGGCTAAAAATAAATGAGGCCCTGTAAGACTGCTGTGGCAAATCCAGCTCTGGATTTAGAATAGATAGAAAAGTGGTAATGCTTGGTGAAAGTATGTACAGAGATCCAGGTTGCAGCTTCCAGGATGTCCCTGGTAGGAACTCCTCTGACAAAAGCAGCAGAGGTAGAAGCAGCCCAAGTGGAATGTGATCTTATCCCCTGTGGGGTAGGTTTTCCATGGTGCTTGTAGCAGAAATGGATGCAATGTGTTATCTATTTGGAAATGTCCCTCCCCTCTGCCACTGCAGCAAAGCTGACTAGTCCTGCCCAGATAGAATCTAAGCTGTCTGTGCACATCCAGGGAATGCAATATCCTTTCCCCTTTATTCTGGGGATTACAGAAAAGGGTAGGCAAATGAATTGACTGGTTCAGAGCCACACTAGATACCACTTTGGGCATAAATGGTGCATTAGTCCTGAGGGAAACCCTGTCCGCATGGAAGATAATTAGAAGTTATGTACTTACCATAACGCTCCATCTGAGTAGGTGGATTCATTTGTCTGCAACCTGTGGGTTATGGATCCGATATCGGATCCGAACCAACATGATTATCCAGCTATGGATCCGAGCTCTTAGCTCCTCCCCTCACCCATAATTCCCTGCTCTCCCTACATGACCTCAGATCGAGTTTGCCCTGAATCAAAATACCCGGGAAAGGGTAACACGTAATATGCAGGAAACTGACAAGGCCAGGGGGATAGGAGGGCGGGATGGTTGCAGACAAATGAATCCAGCTACTCAGATGGAACGTTATGGTAAGTACATAACTTCTAAATCTGAAGTAGGAGATTCATTTGTCTGCAACCTGTGGGACAGAGTCCCCAGCTTCCTGAATCTTGGGCGGCCGTCATGGAAGGATATTCCGGAGCACCGAGGAGCCAAAGGATGCTCTACCTCTAGATGTGATATCCAGCTTGTAATGAGAAATAAAGGTATGAGATGAAGCCCAAGTGGCTGCTGAACAAATGTCATCCAGAGGAATCCTAGCCTTAAAGGCCGCTGAGGTAGAAACTGACTGGGTCGAATGGGCATGGACTCCCTCCGGTGCGGGCCTCCCAGAAGCCTGATAAGCTAAAAGGATACATTGCGAAATCCAGCGTGACAAGGAGACTTTGGAAATTGGCTTACCCAGATTGAATTTGGCAAAGGAAATGAACAACTAGTCAGATTGCCTATGACCAGCTGTCCTGTTAAGATAAAAACGAAGCTGCCTGTGAACATCCAAGGAATGCAGCTTGTATTCACCCTTGTTTTGATATTTAGGAAAGAAAACAGGGAGGTTAATGGACTGATTAATGTTTGCTTCTGAAGCTACCTTAGGAAGAAAGGAGGGATTGGTCCTGAGGTATACGCGGTCTGGATGGAAGACCAAGTAAGGAGGCTTCATGGATAAGGCTTGAAGTTCCGAAACTCTTTTGGCCGAGGTAATGGCTACTAAAAAAGCAGTCTTGAGGGATAAAAATTTAAGATCTACTGTGGCCGCAGGTTTGAAGGGGGGAGCGGTCAAGGCCTGAAGAACCAAAGAAAGATCCCATGGAGGAACCGCTTGCTTGATAGGGGTCAAGGAGAAAGGTGCCTTTTAGGAAGATTTTACACAATTTGGCAGACATAAGAGGTCCAGAGTCATGACCAACATGATAATGAGAAATGGCCGCGAGCTGCACTTTGACCGTGGAACTACTGGCACCATCATTAAAAAGAGTGGTTAGGAAGTCTAGCACCAGAGGAAGGGGAACGGTAAAGGGATATAGACCTTGCCGCTCCACCCAAATGGAGAATCGTTTCCATTTACTGCGGTAAACTTTCCTGGTAGATGGTTTATGAGCCGTTACCAGGATGGCCTTAACGGGGGACGAGATACCGGGAGTCCTAATTAGGAGTGGAACTGGAGCAGCCAAGCAGTCAGCTTCAGGTTGTCCAGATTCGGAGTTGGTAGGTTCGATGGGTGCGATATCAGATCCGGAATGGGATCTAGAATCCAAGGTGGATTCACCGAGTGAGACCTTAGGTAAGGGAACCAGATCTGTCGAGGCCAGAATGGGGCAATGAGGATCATTCTGTACCCCAACCGAGAGGCTTTCTGAAGAACTTGGAGCATCAGAGGCAAGAGGGGTAAGCATAAAGAAGACCGGGAGGCCAAGCATGCACCAGAGCGTCTCGGGAATCCCTGGAGGAGGGATTAGAGCAAAAAACTGTCGCACTTGGTGTTTGAGGGAGATGCAAAAGATCGCAACAAGGAGCTCCCCACCGTGAAGATCGTTTGCTACTTGAGCATTGAGAGACCACTCGGGGGAGAGAATGATGCGACAGAGCTTGTCCGCAAGGATGTTGCACCGACCCGCAATATGCGTTGCGATGAGAAAGCGGTTGGTGGATATCGCCCATTCCCACACTCTCATGGCTTCTCGACATAAGGGATAAGACCTGGTTCCCCCCTGTTTGTTGATGTACCAGACCGCCGACATGTTGTCTGACTGAATCGCATTTGTTCCCAGGGGAAGAAAGGCCTGAAGTGCTCGGAACGTCAAGAGCACTGCTCTCATCTCTAGAACATTGATATGCAGGGAGGTTTCTGAGTCGTTCCACGTGCCTTGGACCGTCCTGCCTGCAAAATGCCCCCCCACCCGAGGCGGGAGGCGTCCGTGGTCACCGTGGCGAGAGGGGGAGAAGCACAAAAGGGGCGGCCTCCGTGGAGATCCTGTGAGTGGAGCCACCACAAGAGGGACCGCTTGCAAGCCTTGCTGATCGCGATGGGATGATGCATAGGTAGAGCAAGGTAAGACCACTGAACTTGAAGTGTCCACTGAAGGACCCGCATGTTGAACCTGGCGAGTGGAAGAAGAGATATTGCTGCCGCCATGGACCCTAGAGCCCTCAGGACCAATTCCGCCGGAACAGAGCTGGAGTGGAGGATGGCTCGCACCTGGAGTCGCAGATTCTGAACTCTGTTGGCTGTAAGGAAGGCTCTTAACTCCCTCGTGTCTAATCTGGCACCTATAAAATCTATCAACTGAGTAGGGGCCAGGTTGGATTTTGCTACATTTATCGTGATGCCCAGGCGGGGAGCTAGATGAAGAAAGGAGTCTCGCTCCAATGATAGTAGATGCCTTGTTGGGGCGGTAAGAAGCCAGTCGTCCAGGTACGGGAAGACCTGCACCCCCTGAAGCCTCAGGTGGGCCGCAACCACTGCTAATACTTTGGTGAACACCCTGGGGGCTGTGGTGAGACCAAAGGGAAGGACCCTGAACTGGTAGTGACTGGCTCCCAGCCGGAAGCGAAGAAACCTCCTGGAACTTCTGTCCATTAGTATGTGGTAGTACGCATCCTTGAGGTCTATGGAGCACATCCAGTGATTGTCTCCCAGAAGGGGGAGGATGGATTGCAAGGTGACCATCCGGAACTTCTCCTTGGGAACTGCCAGGTTTAACAGGGACAGGTCTAAAATAGGTCTTAGGTCCCCCATCTTCTTTGGCACTAAAAAGAACCTGGAGTAGAACCCTGATCCGATCTGGTCTGGGGGGACGGGCTGGATGTCTCTTTTCCCCAGCAGATGGCCAATTTCTGCTGAAGCGGCCTCCCACTGACCGGGTGGAACGTCGGGGAGGGATTTTAATTTTGGAATGTGATGAAAGGGGATCTTGTATCCTCTGGATATAATGCGGAGGACCCAGCGGTCTGATGTTATGGACTCCCATGCCGCTAGGTGCTCCGGAACGTCCCCGACTGCCTCCAGAGTGGAGCAGTCGGGCAACCCCTCAGGGCTGCTGCACGGGCCGTTCAGAGAAAGGTTCTCTGGACCCGAAATTCCTGGGAGCCCCTCTGCCCCTGGGGCGGCGTCCTCCCTGTCCTCCTCTGCCACGGAAGGACTGGTTGTCTGGAGCGGGTTGGGATTGCTGCGACTTCCGGAACCACATCTTCTTCTGGCCCTTTTGGTTCCTAGAGTAGGACCTCTGGGGCACAGAGAAGCAGATTCCGACGGCAGACAGTGTCTTCCCGTCCTTTTCGCTCTGGGTCAAGGTGTCGCGAACCGTTTTGCCAAAAAGGGCAGAACCATCAAAGGGTGCGTTCACGAAGGATGCCTTGAAGGGCTCCGTGAAATCGCAATGACGGAGCCAGGTCTGGCGTCTAGTGACTAAGCCTACTCCTGCAGCTCTAGCGGCTCCCTCAGTAGCATGGGAGGTATTCGTCACGGATCGAAGAGTGGCCATATGGGTGGAGTGCAAAAGTTTGTCCTCCTCCGACATGGACTCTGTGGGGGATGCAGCGTATTCTTTAATAAGATCGCGCTGCATCCTGGTAACATGTGCCAAGTAGTTGAGCGCCCTCA
Organism: Protopterus annectens; assembly: GCF_019279795.1. Taxonomy (NCBI): domain Eukaryota; kingdom Metazoa; phylum Chordata; order Ceratodontiformes; family Protopteridae; genus Protopterus; species Protopterus annectens. The sequence goes on from NC_056749.1 coordinate 90,976,545, forward strand.
CTGAGAAGGTCGCTGAACTAAACATTCGCTTCCCCAAGCGGTCCATCATCCGAGACTCCTTGCTCGGAGGATGGACTGAAGGACTCTCCTGGGCGAGTTCCTTCTTGGTGGCTGCTGCCGTCAACATGGCATCTACCGGAGGCCCCTTACTCCAATGGGCACAGTCTGCAGGGGTGCTAAGGATTCTGTCTGGCCTTTTGGGGATTGGCTCCACGGTGTCCGGTTCCTTCCACGCCCTGGTGGTAATAAGGTCCACCAGGGGGTCAGCAGGAGGGGATACCGAAGAGGTAGACTGGCCCGCTTCGAATGCCTCCAAGAACACGGACTCGTCCGAGGAAGACTTGGGGGCAGACCACCCACCCCTTATGCAAAGCATTTCCATGAAGTCTCCAAAGGAGACATCCTCGGGGGGTGATCTTGGGGAGCCTTCCCCTTCCTCCAAATCCGTGTCTTCAGTTAAAGACTAGGGGGAGTCTATGTGCCTCCTTTTGCACGTATGCTTGCGAGGGGCTTCCTCGGGGGGCTGTCTGAGGAGCCCTCGCAAGCAGTGTCTTGTTCCAAAGGAACAGCTTGGGGCACTGAAGCGGGCTGTCCCAGTGGCCGGATGGTGGAAGCCTGACCCAGTGCAGATGGAGCGCGGGACGGAGCCGAAGCAAGTGCCAGGGGTCCGGAAGCCCTCAACAGAGCCCTCTCCACTACATCAAAAGCCGAGGGGGAGCCAGCCTCGACCAAAGGATCCGAAAGTCGGCTCCCCCTCGGATCCGAAGAGTGGATCGGAGCCGCTCGAGACACTGAATCCGAGGACCAGTGCGCTCCGACACAGGCGGCGCCAAGACACAGTCCCTGGATCCGGCTCGGAGCCAGGCTCCGAGAGGTCGGATCCGAACACTGAGGGCAGGGTCGGATCCGGTACCTAGTACTATCGGCGCCGACCCACCCCCGGCTCCGAAGCTGCCCGGCTCCGAACTCTGGTAGCGGGGTGGAGAAGGAGCTATAGGCTTGAAAAATGAGGTCGAGCTCCCCCCCAGAGGGGGGGGGAGGCAGGAGCACTCCCATCTGCATCTGGGCCTGGATGAACCTTCTCATCCGGTCCAGATCGGCGTCGGAAAGGCTATACGTGGATCTCGAAGAGGCTACCGAGGTAGGCCTTGAATGCCTCCTCGATAGCCTCGATGGAGATCGGGTCTCCTCCTCCTCAGGCCCCGGTCAAAAGCAAACCGGAGACCGGAGCCGAGGGGGGGGAGAGCCAGCAGCCAAGGAGGCCGGAGGAGAAGCCTGCTTAGCTGGCAGGGCCGAAACGGAGGTCTCGGCCCGCCGCTTGTGGTGCTTCTCTCTCCGATCCTTTTTTCTTGCCTCTCTCTCCTCCAACCCAGCAGCGGGAGGTTGAGTCCCAGGTGGAGGAGGGGGAGCAGGCGAGGAGGGAACCGAGGCCACGGTACCCACCACAGGAGCGGGAGCCAAAGCCGAGTCCGGGGGTAGAAGTCCCGCCAGGACCAGCTTCGACCTCCGCTCCTTCAATGCCCTGGGGTTGAACCCTGCACAAATGGAACATCCTGAAGTGAGGTGTTCAACCTCAAGGCATCGAACGCACCGAGTGTGGCCATCAGCAGGGGAAAGCTTATGGCCACACTCGGAGCACTTGGAAAATATTGCCTTAGGGGCTTCTGACATAATAAAGTCTTTTTTTTTTTTTTACCAAAAAACAAAAGACAGAGAACTAGTGCTAAACTAGCACACACACAAGGCCCCAAACAATACACTCAAACAGAAACTCCGACCAGCGAGGGGAGGGTATAAACTTAAAGTTTTAAAATTAAAAATTTTAAACTGAAACTATCAAAAGATAAAGGGAAACCTAACACAATCACTCAAAACTCACAACAAAATTTCAAATTAAAGCTTTCTTTAGGTTTTAAATATCACTTAGCTGAAGAGCTCAGAGATCCAAGACCTGGTTACCAGCGTGGCAAACTAGATCTGAGGTCATGTAGGGAGAGCAGGGCATTATGGGTGAGGGGAGGAGCTAAGAGCTCGGATCCATAGCTGGATAATCATGCCGGTTCGGATCCGATATCGGATCCATAACCCACAGGTTGCAGACAAATGAATCTCCTACTTCAGATTGAAGGGTTCCACTGCCATAAGGGCCTGCAATTCAGACACTCTTCTTGCAGAAGTGATGGCTATAAGTAAAGCTGTTTTCCAAGAAAGAAATTTCAACTCTGCTGTAGCAGCTGGTTCAAAGGGGGGGGGGGGGGGAGTAAGTTTCTCCAACACAAAGTTTAGGTCCAGGCTGGAGTGGGAGCTCTCCTGGGAGGTCTTACATTTTTGACCCCTCTAAAGAATTGTTTTAGCAGTGGATGAGAGAAGAGGGGTGGCTCAGTATTGTAATGTGCTGATATGGCTGAGGCATGAATCTTAATTGACCAGAAAGATGGGCCCTTGTGGAGCATTTCTGTTAAATAATCTAGAATATGAGGTAAGATAGGCACTGTTGTGCCCACCCCTTGAGACGGCTCCAGGAACAGTTTCTTTTCTACTTTTCGGAATAGGATTTTCTAGTACAGGCCTCCTTGCCTCAAGAATGACATCCAGCACCTGCTTACTGAGGGTTGCTAGAGGTGAGCTCAGGGGATTAGCCAGGCTGCAAGGTTCAGGGTTTGAAGCTGAGGGTGTAGAATCTGGCCCACCTGCTGGGACAGCAGGGAAGGAGTTTGAGGCAGGTGCCATGGTTGTAGCACTGTCAGACTGCGCAAAAGGCAGTACCAGTGCTGGCATGGCCAGTCCGGTGCAATCAGAATTGTCCTTGGCTTGTCCTGTTAGATCTTTAGTAGGACCTTTGAGAGGAGAGGCAGATGGGGGAAGGCATAAACTGAGAGGCCTTCCCAGGTAAAGGACAGGGCATCCACTTTCCAAGCTTGGCAGTGGGGAGTTCTGGTGCAGTACTTTTTCCATTGGTGGTTCTGAGGGTAGGCAAACAGGTCTACCTCTGGAGTCCCTCATTTGTTCCTCAAGAGCTTGAATATTTTGGGTTCCAGTTTCCACTCGTGTGGGTCCATGAGATTTCTGCTTAAGTCGTCTGCCAGTGAATTTAGTTTGCCTGGCAGAAATTGAGCTTGTAGGTTCACTTGGTTTCTCAAGGATGTGTTCCACAGAGCCATTGCTAGTCTGCAGAGTGGTTAGGAATGGGTCCCCCCCTGCTTGTTTATGTACCACATAAAGTACAGTTTTGTACCTACCACAAATGTAGATGTTCGAAGATCCACATTGCTGCAGTCCTTACTTATGGGTAGTCCGCTGTCCTCGGTCGGCCCGAATACCAAAGTATTAGGCTGACGTCGGTCATGGGCGCCTAGATCTGACATCAGAGCGTCAGGGTATAAAGGCGCATGACCGACGTCATATCCTCAGTCTTTTCTTGCCCCAGATGTCAGAAGGCCAAACAAGAAAGGCCACAGCCAAAAACAGAATACCTCCCAAAAATAAGCCCAACAACAACCATCACCTAAAGCATAGCACCATGTCAAACTACAGTGGGGAAGGAGGGAGGGTAAATTGGACTGCAGCAATGTGGATCTTCGAACATCTACATTTATGGTAGGTACAAAACTGTACTATGTTCTTCATCTCACATTGCTGCAGTCCTTACTTATGGGTAGAATCCCAAAGCAACGGAAAGGGAGGTTGGTAAAAATCATAGAGCATTAGGGGCTGCTAAAATGCCCTGTAAAATTGCAGTGGCAAATCCAGACCTAGACTTAGAATAAAGAGGAAGGTGGTAATGTTTAGAAAAAGTATGCACTGAACTCCAAGTAGCTGCCTCCAAAATGTCTTTTGTAGCTACCCCCCTTAGAAAGGCCGTAGAAGTAGCAGTAGCCCTAGTGGAATGAGGCCTGATTCCAGCAGGAATCTCCTTACCATGATGGGAATAACAGAAAGAAATACAAAACCCAATCCATTTAGAAATAGATTGTTTTGAAACAGGTTTACCCTGTGAACCCAAAGCAAAAGAAACAAAAAACTGCTGAGACTGTCTGAACTCCTTGGTTCTGCTCAAATAATAACACAACTGTCTGTGAATATCCAAAGTATGCAAAATTTTCTCCCCTTTATTTTGGGGGTTTGCATAAAAAGTAGGCAAATGAATAGTTTGGTTTAAGGCCACACTAGAAACCACCTTAGGCATAAAGGAAGGATTAGTACGCAAAGATACCCGATCCTTATGAAAAATCAGGAAAGGCTCCACTGCCATGAGGGCCTGTAATTCAGAAACCCTTCTTGCAGAGGTAATGGCCAACAAAAAAGCAGTTTTCCATGACAAATACTTTAACTCGGCAGTAGCTGCAGGCTCAAAAGGTTGTAGAGTAAGTTTTTCCAACACAAAATTGAGATCCCAAGCAGGAGTAGGAGCTCTACGTGGGGTCTTATATTCTTTGCCCCTCTAAGAAATTGCTTAAACAAAGGATGAGAGAATAAAGGAGGGTCACAATCATAGTGAGCAAAAATGGCTGCAGCATGGACCTTTATCGAGGAGAAAGACAAACCCTTGTCCAATAACTCAGTAAGATATTGAAGAGCAACACTTAAATCAGGTTTGGAGACATCAAAGTCCTTTCCTTTGCTCCAAATAAAAATCTCCTCCATTTATCAGAGTAAACTTTCCTGGTACTAGGCCTCCTGGCCTCCAAAATAACATTCAAAACTTGTTGTGGAAGCTGAGACCCTCCAGAGTCTAAAACAGAATATGCCAGGCTGTTAGATGCAGAGACTGAATCTTGACATTGAGGAAGTGATTGCCCTCTTGTGACAAAAGGTGCGGAATCAAAGGCAGAGGCCATGGAGGTTCTCGTACTAAACTCCTCAGTAGTGGGTACCAGTGTTGTCGAGGCCAATCCGGTGCTATCAAAATCATGGTTGGCTTGTCTTGTCTGGCCTTCAAAAGTACCTTGGGAAGAAGAGGCAGAGGTGGAAAGGCATATACATGCAGATTGTTCCAACTGAATGATAGAGCGTCCACCTTCCAAGCTGTGTGATGAAACATTTTGTGCAAAACTTTGGCAACTGGTAATTTAGTTGGGAAGCGAACAGATCTATGTCTGGAGTTCCCCATAACACTGTCAACTTTAGAAATACATGAGGATCCAATTTCCACTCGTGAGGATCCACTATTTGTCTGCTCAACACATCTGCTAAGGAGTTCTGTGCTCCTGGTAGAAACCTTGCCTGAAGATTGAGGTGTAGATTGAGAGCAGTTTCCCACAAAATCATTGCTTGCCTGCAAAGAGGGTAAGAATGGGTTCCCCCTTGCTTGTTGATGTACCACATGACAGTAGTGTTGTCTGTTTGAATCAACACCTGCCCCGGTGAAGTAAATCTTCGAAAGCCATCAATGCAAACTGGACTGCTAACATTTCCTTCAAGTTGATATGCAAATGTTGGAGTTTGACAGGCCACGTGTCTTGCACCCATTTTCCATTGAGGTGTGCTCCCCAAGCCTTGTCCGAGGCATCTGTCGTTAGAATCTGACTCGCCTCTGGCCGGGTCACAGAGAGTCCCTTGTTTAGGTGACATTCCTGAGCCCACCACAAAAACTCCTTCTGAATGCAAGGTATTATCTGAATGACAGTGTCTAGATCTTGGCAGTGCTGTGTCCATACATTTTGAGATACCATTGAAGCTTCCTCATATGCAATTTGGCATTGGGAAGCACCAGAATACAAGATGCCATGAACCCCAAGGCTTGAAGGACTGTCCTTGCAGTCAGCCTGGACCGTAGAGACATTTGATGGAAATAAAGAGAAAGGCTTCTTTGTTTGTCCGGGGTCAAAAAGCCATCTGGGAAGCTGTATTCAGTCTCACACCCAGAAAGCACATGTCCTGAGAGCGTACTGGACTGGACTTTCTTTCTGTCACAGAATACCCTAGGCATCTTAACACTGCCACCACATACTGTAGATGATGAAGAAGTTCGTCCTTTTCTTGTGCAATAATCAGGCAATCGTCCAAATAAGGATAAATCTGTATTCCTCTTAGTCTGAAAAAGGCTATCACTGGAGCCAGAACCTTTGTGAACACTCTGGGCGCAGTAGATAAGCCAAAGGGCAATGCAGAGAACTGATAATGTAAATTTCGAGCCCGAAAACGCAGGTACCTTCTGCAACTGGGCCTGATAGGTACATGAAGGTAAGCCTCTTTGAGATCCAGAGTAACCATCCAGTGATCCTTTCCCAACAAAGGTAAAAGTTGTTGTAAAGTCAGCATCTTGAACTTTGGAATGTCCAGGTAAGTGTTCAGGATAGATAAATCCAAAATTGGTCTCCACGTGTTCCCTTTCTTTGGAACTAGAAACAGGCGAGAATAAAATCCTAGGCCCACTTCTGACAGAGGAACTGGCTGTATAGCTCTTATTTGAAGAAGTAAAGAAATTTGTTTGTGAGCCTCTATCCTTTGCCGAGGAGGGACGTCTGGCATGCCCTTGAAAGGAGGCATGGTATGGAAATAGAACTTGTAACCTCGGTTTATAATGTCCAATACCCATTTGTCCTGGGTGACTAAATGCCAATTTTGCTTGAAAAGAGCCAACTTTCCTCCCAAAGGAGCTGCCAGGCAAGAAGAATCTGGCAGCTGAAAATGCAGGTCATTGGGCCTGATTACGAAAGGACTGGCCCCTGCCCTCACCAGCAGATTGAGCAGGCGAACTCCATTGTCTCGGCCTGAAGGTACTCTGAGCTCTGCCCCTACCACGCCTAGATCTACCCCTAGACTGAGAATCAGAAGAAGGTCGTCCACCCCTTAGTAGGCCAATTTCTACTAAACTTTGGAGGTTGTACCTGCAAAAAATCTTTAACAGTCTGCATTAACTTAGCCTTGTCTTCCATTTTCTTTAAGACTGACTCCACAGGAGGACCAAACAAAACTTCAGACTGTAAAGGGGCATCCAGAATTCTAGACTTAACATGCTCAGACAAATTCTGATCCTTAAGCCAGGCGTGCCTACGAATAACTGAACCAGTGGCAGCCACCCTAGAAGAAGCCTGTAAAGCATCAAAACCACATTGCAAAGAGTGCTTTCCCACCTGTTCAGAAACATGCACTAAATCCTGCAATTCTTTACACTCTATGCCCTCTGCCAAAGCATCCACTTTAGATCTTAGCTGAGAAAGGAGGAAATTCTGATACTTCAACATATGAAACTGGCAGTTCAAAGCTCTCATTGCTAAAGCAGAAGAGGTATACACCTTCTTACCCCATCTATCCAAAGCTCTAGCTTCCTTATCCAGAGGAACCGGATTCTTAACAACAGAGGCTCTAACACCCTTAGGCCCCTGACTAATAGTTTCTGGGTCCGCCCTAGGACTCTTATAAAGATATTTATGAGCCTCAGGCACCCTGTAATACCTGTCCGGTTTAACTGGAGCAGGAGGCACAGAATCTGGATTAAGGGAAGCTTCCAAGAAAACATCTGAAACAACATCCAAAACCGGAGGTATAGCTAAGGGTCTATGCTGTGGTAAAAACAAGAACTCCCTAAGTCTCTTCCGTGAATCAGAGTAATCCTGTCCATCCCACTTAAAATGCTCCCTCATGGAATGCAGAGTTTCTGAAAATGAAAAATCCTCTGGAGGAGAAGCAGAAGGAGTGGAATCCTCTGCATCAGAATCAGAATAAGGAGGGAAATCTTGAATGTCTTCAGCAGAAGACTCTGAATCATCTGAGGCCTGCTCCAAACTTTCCAACTCTTGCTCCATCCTGGGCCTCTTATCAGGAGGGGGCATAGAACCTCTAATTAAAGTAATCAAATCCTCTGCCATTTTAAGCATGTGCTTTTTAGGCACAGACCCTGAAGAACCAGAACTGACACCAGAGGAAGGCAAAACAGACCTGCCCTTAGAAGGAGCCTTAGAAACAGTAACAGAAGGCCTAACCACCTTAGGCATTGAAGGGAGAATAGTAACCTGAGAGGCCCCTTCAGCCTGACCTGCCTCCTGAGAGGCCACATCATGTAAAATCAAAGTTTCCCCCTGGGACTCAACAGAAACTTCAGCCGGATCCACCTGTTCAGCTGTAGCTTCTAAAGATCCGGCGTCCGTAAAGGACGAATCATCCTGCTTAGGCTTTAAAGATTTGTCTTTGCGCTTCTTAGTAGAAGCAGGCGTCGGAACATCCGACGGCATATTATAATTATACCTCTTGCCAAAGACTAACCTAGCGCAATCTAACCTCCGTTTTATAGTGCGCTTATTAAACCTAGCACAAAACCGACACCCAACTACGTCGTGCTCCGGTCCCAAACAAGGAATACAAAGCGAGTGGTAATCCCTATGCGGTATCTGTTTCCCACAAAAAATACAATTATTCACTTTTTCTGACATCCGGTAAGTAACCGAGGCAAGAAAAAACAAAAATATTCCCCAACGGGGTACTTAGCCCAACTTGGTATCGGTCTGAAACTCAAAAAAAATTTCAGAACGCCGAACGGCACTTGCAACGCTGCTTCTGCATCGGACCATGCGGCAAAAAAGACTGAGGATATGACGTCGGTCATGCGCCTTTATACCCTGACGCTCTGATGTCAGATCTAGGCGCCCATGACCGACGTCAGCCTAATACTTTGGTATTCGGGCCGACCGAGGACAGCGGACTACCCATAAGTAAGGACTGCAGCAATGTGAGATGAAGAACATCTGTGGTGTTGTCTGTCTTTACCAATAGTTGTCCTGGAAGAATAAGGTCTTTGAGGGCTGTCAGAGCATTCTGTACAGCTAACATTTCTTTTTGATTGATATGCAGGTGCATCTGTATTGGGTTCCATTTGCCCCGAATGCACTGCCCTGCCATGTGAGCCCCCCATGCATAGTCTGATGAGTCTGTTGTTAGGGTTTGGGTGGCAGGGGGTAGAGTGAAAGGGAGTCCCTTGTTGTGGTTGCAGGCCTCTGCCCACCATAGGAACTCTGTTAGGCAAGGGATGATAGGAATCATTGTTTCCAGGTCCTGAGAATGCTGACACCATAGACTTTTTAGATACCACTGAAGTTTTCTCATATACAGTCTTGCATATGGAAATAACAGAATGCAAGAGGCCATGAACCCCAGGGATTGCAGGACTTTCCTTGCAGATAGCTGGGTTTTTGTGGCCAGTAGGCTGAAGTAGGTTGTCAAATAAACTTGTTTCTCTGGAGTGAAGAATGCCATCTGGGAAGATGTGTTCAAGCTTGCTCCCAGGAATATAATCTGTTGGCAGGGTACTAGGTGTGATTTCTTCTCATTGATGGCATACCCCAGTGAAGTTAGAAATCTCTTTACAAATGCCAGGTGCTGTAATAGTAAGTCCTGATTCTCTGCCTGAATCAGGCAATCGTCCAACTATGGGAAAATCTGAATATTTCTCTGCCTGCAAAATGCAATGGCTGGAGCTAGGCATGTTGTGAATACACTGGGCGCAGTAGATAAGCCAAAGGGAAGTGCAGAGAATTGTTAGTGCATGGAGCCTTGCCTGAAGCATAGCAATTTCCTGCACGACTCCCTTATTGGGATGTGCAAATAAGCTTCTTTTAAGTCTACGGTTGCCTGCCAGGCATCCTTGGCTAGCATAGCAAGAAGCTGTTGAAGAGTTAGCATTTTGAATTTTGGAACCACCAGAAAGGTGTTGAGGACAGACAGGTCCAGGACAGGACGCCAGGAGTTTTCTTTTCTGGAAACCAGGAACATTCTTGAATAGAATCCTTGTCCCCTTTGTTCTGCTGGGACAGGTTGAATAGCTTTGATGCTGAGGAGGGAGAGAAATTGTTTTTCGGCCTCTGCCCACTGGTTTGGGGGGAGGTCTGGCCATCCACTTAGGGATGGGAGAGTGTGGAAGTGGAATCTATATCCTAGGGAAACTCTGTTTAAAACCCATTTGTCTTGGGTAATGAATTCCCAGTTTTTTGCATGCAGGGACAGCTTTCCTCCTAAAGGTGCAAGTAGTTGAGCAAGGCTTGGAAGAGTTAAGGATGTCACTCTGCAATTTTTCCATAGGGGGATACTGCTTTGGAAGTGGGAGCCCCACCACTGCTTAAATCTGTGCATAGCCTGAGACTGAAGTCTTGGTGGTCTGCTGCTCCTGGGTTTGGACTGAGAAGGCTTGGAAAGAACTGGAAAGGACCAGTTCTTTGAAGGCCAGTGCCTACTGAATCTAGGTGGCTGTACTTGTAAGAAATATTTAACAGTTTGCATAGATTTAGCTTTTTCCCCCATTCTTTTGAGGACTTCTTCCGCTTTGTTGCCAAAAAGGCGGTCTTGGTTTTTGCAACCAGTAATTTAGCCTTAACCTGATCTGGCAAGTTTTGTTCCTTAAGCCAAGCATGCCTTGTAAGTACAGACCCAATGACAGCAGCCCTGCAAGATGCTTCTAAAGCATCAAAACCACATTGCAATGTATGTTTACCTGCTTGGTCAGCAGAATGCATTAACTCTTGTAAATCTTTGAGTTCAGCACAGTCAGGAATCAACATAATTTTCTGTTTAAGTAGTCCCATAATATGTTCCTGATATTTTTAACATATGAAACTGGCAATTTAAAGCTGTAATGGCCAGAGTACTAGAGGTACATACCTTCTTACTCCATCTGTCTAAAGCCCTAGAATCCCTGTCAGAAGGGGTAGAATTCTTGGCAGTAGTAGCCTTAATGCTTTTAGGTCCTTGGGAAATGGTCTCTGGATCCACAGTCGGATTCTTGAAGAGGAATTTGAGAGAGTCAAGTACTCTATAGTACCTGTCTGGTTTCCTGGGAGCTGGAGGCAAAGTGTCTGGGGTAAGGCTGGATTCCAATAAAACATCCTCTACAATCTCCTGAACAGGAGGGATAGCTAGAAGCCTGTGCAGAGGGCAGGTTTAAGAATTCCCCAAGTCTCTTTTTGGACTGTGAATAGTCCTGGCTTTCCCAGCGGAAATGTTCCCTAAGGGTATGCAAGGTTTCACCAAAAGAAAAATCCTCTGGAGGGGAAGCAGAAGGAATGGAATCCTCTGCATCAGAATCCTCATAAGTAGATAAGGGTAAATCCTGGTAGTCAGAAGGAATAGATATATCAGATTCCTGATCAGAAGAATAAGAAGGAAAATCAGTTCTAAGACTCTTAGAGGGGGAAGGCTGGCTTCCCCTAATTAAGGTAATAAGGTCTTCAGCCATTCTAATCATTTGTTTTTGAGGCATGTGGGCCTCAGAATGCACCTTTGGTCGGTGGTTTTCTAGGCATAGTGCGAGCTTTAGTCCTGAGGAATTCTGTATTTTTAGTTTGAAACTAAGTCGTCATTTTAATATGAAAATCCGTAGGCCTGAATACACCCTCAGAAGCCGGTGCCTGCAGAGCGGCCTCGGACCCAACCAAGATAGAGATATCTGTAGGTTCCATAGTCGAAGAAGCATCTTGCGGCATACCAGACTCTGAATGGGTCTCAACAGAGGCCTGCGAATCTGTAGAAGCGGGTATCAGGGGCTGAGAAAGCGCCTGAGTACCGGTGGACTGGCAACTAGCTTAATGGAAGCATCGTCGGCAATTTTGGACCTATGCAGTCTATCTCTGTCTTTATCCTTACTCTTTTTCGGAAGATCGGTAGTCGAATGGCTTAACGAAGCCAATTCAGAGTACAGAGATCGAGAACGAAAGTATTTAGATACAAAAATAGCCCAAAGACGAATAGTTTGGGCATTGAACAAAGCACAAAACAGACAGTGAGGGACGTCGTTTCTGGGTCTAAACAGGTGATGCAGTAAGAATGAAAATCTCTATGAGGTATTTGCTTTCCACAGGCAAGACAATTATTAATTTTTTCTGACATCGGTTAAAGCAAGACAAAAGGATCCCCAACGAGGTACTTATCTTTCTGAAGACTTCATGTCTGAAACTCGAAAATGTAAATTTCAGGAGTCGGCCGACCGGCACTTGCGAACTACTTCTGCGTTGGGCACTGCACGGCAAGAAAGACTGATGTAATCACGTCTGCTGCATGTTTTGTACCCCTGACGACCTGACGTCATGGAAGAAGCGACAGCATCTGATGCAGAAATCCCAAGACTCTGGTATTCAGGCCAGCTGAGGGCTACCTGCAGGCAGATATCCCAAATGTGATGACTGCAACAGTGAAACACGAAGAACATCAGGAAGTTGAATGTTCAAAGGGGAAGCAAAAATATCTACTTGAGAAGTACCCCACTGACGGACAATGTCAGAAACCCATCTCTGTGAAGCATCCATTCATGAGCCTGTGTTTTATAACTGTTCAGAGTCTGCCACTAGATTTTTCTCAGAAGGAATGTATACAGCCTGAAAAGAAACCTTGACACTGGACAGTTGATCCCAAACTTGAACAGCTTAGCCTGTTAAGATGGTAGGACCACGTCCCCTCTTGCTTGTTGAGGTATCACATGGCTGCAGTATTGTCTGTAAAGATTTTGAGAGGCCCTGGAAGAAAAAGGAATGAAAGGTCCAAAATGCAGAAAGGAGAGCTCTCATATCTCCTTGACATTAACATGGCCTGATCGCTGATGAGGAAGCCAGAGTCTCTGGACCTCAAGGGGATCAAAAGAAGCTCCCTACCCCATGCCTCAGGCATCCAAAAAAAGAACAAAAAAACAGAGTTCTTGAGAGGGGGCAGGAGCTAAAAGGAAAGTCCCTGTTGAGCGACAGCTGATGACTCCATCACTGAAACTGAGGCTTGATGTATGGAAGAAGAGGGACTAGGAAGTCTAGAGGATGAGCATGCTGGAGCCAATCTGAGTTAAACACTGCAGCTTCTCATGTCCAGCTTGAGGCATGGAAGAGGGACTATGAAATCTAGAGGATGAGCGTGCTGGAGCCAAGTCTGAGTTAAAAACACTGAAGCTTCTCATGTCCCGTTTGAGGCATGGAAGAAGAGGGACTAGGAAGTCTAGAGGATGAGCGTGCTGGAGCCAAAATGACTAAGAACCACTGAAGTTTTCTCATGTGAAGTCTGGCTAGAGACAGCATAGGAATGGTGGAAGTGGTGAATTCTAGTGCTCTCAGAAACTCCATGGCTGTACCTGAAACCCAAGCAAGAAGGGTTTAAAAAAAAAAAGGGTAAGAAGACAAACAGCCTTGAGGGGAGGCAGGGAAGCCAGCATAGGGATAGTCTGGAGCTTGCAAACTGAGAAATACATGATCCTGAGAAGGAAACAGGACTGATTTCTGGAAGCTTATGGTAAATCCCAGGCTTTGCAAGAAACAAACAGTACAGTGGAAGTGCTAAAGCAAGGTATCGGGGAAGGAAGACTGAATGAGTAGATCATCCAGATAAGGAAAGATCTGAACCCACCTCATCCTGCAAAAGTAATGACAGGAGCGAGGCATTTGGTAAAAATACTTGGGGCAGTCGAATGGACAAAGCACAGAACTGAAAATGCAAGGGATCCCCCTCAACATCTGGAACGGACATGTACAAAGCCTTCTGTGGCTAAACCTTATCCTCCTCCAAGTCTGTCTCTGATGTTAGAGGCACTGAAGGGGAGTCTACGTACCTCCTTTTGCCCATCCTCCTCCTGGGAACCCTCTGAAGACAAAATGTGAATCTGTTGCAGTTCCTGGAGGTTCCCATTCTGATCTATCCCTGGGAGTCACAAAGAACCAGCTAATGGAAGGGCATTACCGGGTGGAGCAAGTATGAGTGGAGGCTCTGTTGATAGCCTGAGTGGGGCCATTATCCTATCCATAACCTTAAATGTAGTCCCAGACTCCATTTGAATCAGGTACCTAAGCTTTGGAGCTGCTCTAGTCCCCACCGAAGCAGAAGTTTCTTCATGTTGAATATAGACAACGCAGAACTGCAGTACCAGTGGGCCCAGACATGGATATCAATACCAATGGCAAGAAGGAGTTCAGCCACCAAAAATGGTTCCAAGTGAGCTGGTGCCAAGGACAGTGACAAAGACATAGCAGTGAGCCATCTACCCAGAAATGCACTCAATGTCTAGTGACTGGGACACATGGTAGCCAGTGCTGAGCAGACAGGATCCAGGAGAAAATGGCACCACAGAAGGAGCTCAGAGAGGGTGAAGGGGGGGGGGTCAAACCCAATCTACCCTTGAAACAGAGGAGAACAGTACAAATGTGTAAGCACTTACCATAACAGTAGATGTCCTACTGATCACTGTTGCAGTATTCCTGACATATACATTGTTATAGTTAATATCTAGCCTGGGTACCAAAGCTTTATCTTCTAGACGTTGTACATCTGATGCATAACTTCAGCTTGCATGTATTGGGACATACAGATGGACAAAAGTGTGGATCCTCAAACTATCTCCAAGCCACAGGCCTGAAGACTACTGACAGAGGGAGACTGGCCAGCTAGAAGGGGTGTAGCTTGAATAGATAAGAAAACTCTCCCATTCCCATGTAATGGGGTAAAGGTTAAAGAAAAGGGGGAGAACAGGAAAGCTGAAGTCAGACAGAGAAAAAGGGATGGTGGGTGGGATGGAATACTGCAACAGTAGGACATTACTATTATGGTAAGTTCTTATATAACTATACTATGTCTTAACTGAAATCACTGTTGCAATATTCCTGACATATGGGTGATTCCAGGAGATGGAGGGGTGGTTGGCTAATAAGCAGAAAAGTTGTCCAACAGTCCGGACAGGTATGACCCAACAAGAAGCTGCCCTGGACCTAGAGAAAGCATTAGTTATTTACTGTTGGTAAAGGTTTGTAAAGAGGAACAAGTGGCAGCCTCTAAGACAGACCTGGAGTATATTCCTTCATGAAATACCCATGACAAAGTCACTGCTCTAATGGAAAGCATTTTAAGGCAGAAAGGCAAGGTCTAACCAGTGTGGGTAGCAGAATGAGACAGTATTAGAAATCCACGCTGCACTTCTTTGTTTGGAGACTGAATGGTCAATCTGGTCAGGCTTTCTGAAGGTTTGTACTCATTGAAGGTTGTGGTGGCCGAGGCGCTAAGACCGTTTGAATTTTTATATTAAATTTTTCAGCATGGAATCCTCGTTGTTTTCGTGACTTTTTAGTCTTTTTTAAGACTATTTTGCTGTTTTCTGCTTGTTGTTTTGGATTTCTGAAGGATTTAGTTTTTTTCCATACAAAATCTGAGTTGCCTGTCAACATCTAGAGAATGTAAGATCTTCTCCTCTGTTTTGTGTATTGGGAAAATAAGTGGGTAAATGAATAGTTTGATTAAGTGACAGCTCTTTCACTACCTTAGGCATGACGGATGGATTAGCCTTGAGAGTCACCCTGTCCTTGTGAAAAAGAAAAGGCCATGAGAGCTTACAATTCAAACTCTCCTACCAGAGATGACTGCCAAGAAAAGGATAGTTTTCCAAGTACAGAATTTTACAGAAGCACATGATTCTAGTTCAAAACGAGAAAGTGTATGCTTTTCTAGCACAAATTAGGATCACAAGGTGGAGAGATAGGCTTCCTTGCTGGGTTAAGTTACAGGACTCCCCTGAGAAAAGCTTGACCTCCAACCTAGCCATGGGTGGAGTGGTAAGAGAGAGGCAGGTGCTGATAGCAAACAGGTGAGCTTTTATAGAAGAGCAGGCAAACCTGAGTGAAGAAGTTTGAGGAGATATTGCACTACAGCAGGAACTTCTGATAACAGTGTATCTCGACTATGTTTGAGGCATCAACGGTGTGCAATATTTTTCTAATGGTGAATCTCCTGCTTTCTTGTAGGACTAGGACCAACCTCGAAAAGAGGTGTCTAAGGAATCAAAATCCTATCATCCACAGGGTCAAGTTGAGAGAAGGAAGATTTGGGTGGAGCAGCAATCCTTTTTGCTGAGTTATCACATCCAGTTGAAGAGGTATTTCCGACAATTTCCCTTTAGCAGATGAAATAGAGGGAAACAAATGCTGCCTCTGCCAAAATGGTACCAGTAAAGGAGTCTGGGTGTTTCCTTTTGTGCCTTGAGAAGAACTTTTGGAAGAGGAGGCAGAGTACATAGGAACATTGTTGTCCACTAAAAGAAAAAGTCATCTGTCCTCCAGGCTGTGAGACAAGGGTCCCTGGTGCAAAACTGGGGGAGCTGATATTTGGTTGGTGATACAGAGCAGTATATCTGAAGAGTACCAACTGAAGGGTGATTTTCTGGAAAGCCTCACTGTTTTAACCTCCAGGAAGTAAATTAAGGAGTATGCTAAGTACACTGTCCTGGGAAGGGATTCATGTGGCTGTGAGCATGATGTCCCTCTCGGTGGCTTCCTGATGTCCCTCTGAGTGGCCAAGCTCCATACCTGCTGTGCTAACCTGCACGTTGGTAAGACCTGGTGTCTCCCTGCTTATGCACCACATGCCTGTGGTGTTGTCCTTGTACACTAGGAGGGTCCTGGATTTCCAAAGATGAATGAAGGTCTAAATGGCTTGTAGAAAAGTTCTCATTTCCTTCAGTTTTTATGTTCCTTCAGGAAATGAGTTTGCCATTTCCCCTGCACTTTGTGTGATCCTGTCCATGCCTCCCCCACATATCATCTGAAACATCTGTGGAAATCTGTTGAACAGGAGAAAGAGTGAATGGGAGTCCTGGGTTGAGGATGACCTGTCCTTTCCACAAAGCAGCTCTTTTTTGAGACAAAGAAGGAGAGGAATAGGGGTTGTCTAAAGAGTGACACTGGTGGTACCACACAGATTTCAGGTACTACTGGATTTTTTTCATGTGCAGTCTGGTCAGGGGAGCATAGGAATGGAGGTTGCCATGAACCCCACATTTCTGAGCATCTCCCTTGCTCGGCAATAGGTTACAGAGGAGAGATTTTGAAAAATAAATCAGACTGTGAACTATCTCTTGGAGGAGGAAGGAATGCATCTTCCTTGTGTCTAGTCTGTAGCCCAGGAAAACTACATCCTATGAAGGTACCATGTGTGATGTTTTTGCAGTTTACAGTGAAACCAAGACATGCCTGGAGATGGAGGATGAAGTGTGGGTTCTGAAGAAGAATATCTGCTGAGAGGGGCTAGATTAAAAGGTCATCTGGGTAGGGAAAGATATAGATTCCTTGAGAATGACAAAAAGCTACTACTGGAGATAGATACTGTAAACACTGAGCTGTGGAAAAACAAAACAAAAAAAAAAAACAAAAGGAAGAGCAGTAAATGTAAAATGTGAGGAGCCAAAGGAAAACCTGAAAACCCTCCTACAAGAAGGATGAATGGGTATGTGTAAGCAGACAACCTTCAGATCCAGTCACACTAAAAGCCTTGAGGATGAAAGGCAGATGAATGCGAATATAGAGCATTTTGAAGGCTGATATCTTCAAGTAACTGTTTAGGAGAGACAGGTCAAGGATGGGTCTTCACTGCCCTTCTTTTCTTGGCACTAAAAAAATGCTGGAGTAAAATCTTTTTTTCCCATGAAATCATTTGGGACGTGCTCAATGGTGCTCTGATTTAAGAGTTATTGAACAATGGGAGCAAGAATGGGCACTTGGCTGCGAGGGGGTTGTGGCATGCCTTTCAAAAGGGGAGCATTTTCACATGACATGGCAAAACTGTCCTTGGCAATAGACAGGACCCACTTGTCTGAGCAAATAACTTTTCACCTTACCAGAAAAAGTGACAGTCTTTGGGAAAGAGGAGTAATGGAGCTGCAGGCAGGGAGAGGAGTGCTGCAAAGTTAGTCACAGATTTATGCTTTCAAATGGAGGTCTTCAGGCCTCCCTGCTGGATGTTCCATATGGAGTTTGTCTAGGTACCATTTCCTAGGGGGTTTTTCCTAATTTCTCAGAAGTCCTAAGATCCCTTCTAATGAAGGAAGTAGACTTAGGTGGGTAGTTCCTATGGTATCGAGAAACTGAGGAGAGTAGAATCTGCCTGCAGTTTTTCATAGTCTTACCTTGATTTGCCGAGTTCTGAACAGACTGGCCCTCCCCAGGATCAAACTGTAAATGTTTTTCCAAGGGAGAATCCAAAACATTTGATATGAAATCTTCAGAGATGGGGTGGCTGTGAAGCCATTCACATCTGTGAACAACAGATCCAGTGGCAGCTGCCCCAGAAGAAGGATAAATAGCACCATAACTGTGCTTAAAGATTTGTCTGGCTATTTGAGTTGCCTGGGATATTAAGCCCTGCATTTGTCACTAAATCTGCTGTAGCTGGGCCCAGTGTAAATCTGTTTAAGGAATGTAGGGCCAAGCTCAAGTAATTTGCCACTTGAGTAAGGTAATTAATTGCCCTAAAAGCAAAGGTAAGCAGAGGCATAAACCCTTCCCCATCTATCCATAGCCCTATTGCCTTTCACCATAGGTAGGGTATTAGCATTGGAAAACGTTTAGAGGGCTTATCTGAAGAGACAGAGATACTGCAGAGTGGTCTTCCACTGGATTTGTGCTACATATTTTAGGTCATAAGGCACCTTGTAAAACCTGTCTGGTCTTTTAGAAGTTGCAGGTTGAGAATCAGGTGCAGAAAAGGTGGACTAGAAGGCCTCAAGGATAAGACGTACTGGAGAATGGGCAGGAGTATGCATTTCCAAGATGCTGTAATACCTCGTCTGAACATCAGGTGGCTGCCATTCAAAGTGTTCCATCATGTTCTGGATAGATTCCCCAAAGGAAGCTTCCTCAATAGAGGAATCCGGTGACGGGGAGTCCTCTTCATTGTAAAAGATCTGTGCTGGGGAATGCCGCTAAGAGGAACAGTCTACAAAATGGTCAGAACTGTAGACTGGTTCATCTTCAGAAGAGGAGGAAACCAAGGTGGGTTTCTGAAAAGAAGTCTGTGGTTGTGGAGAAAAAGTAAGGATGTTACAGGGACATTCTACTTTTACAACAATCCTGGTGAGAAATCTAACCACTCCTTTTCCCTAGCTACTGAGGGAGAGTTCACATGCTTAATCCTCACTTTTTTTCTTTTTAGGTGTGACGTCCACCTGGATGGAGTGGAGGTTCAGAACCCTGACTGACTTCTACTTGAAAGACTACGATCTCTTCTGTAACTAAAATTTGAGGGATGCAATGTGGTCCCCTGGAAATGATGAGTCATAGTTCATCAAACTTCTCAGCAGTCTGCAAAAATTCAGGAGCCATATTGGCCTAAGGCAGGGTCTCGGTAGCAGGCAACTGAGAGGTAACCTGGTGTACCGTGGGTTCTGGAACCTCAGTGAGTATGTCAGAGTCTGAATCATTAGACTGCAGATCCGTTCTAGACCTCTTTAGCTTTTTAGTCAGTGGAAAAAGGACATCAGAGAATGCAGATTCAGAAATCTTGGACTGGGCCAAGTGTTTAAAATGCCGTGTCTCTAGAAAGGTGTTGAGAGACAAAGCCTCAACCTAAGGGTTTTGAGAATGAAAGACTGACAGACTGAGCAAGATTTATGGCAGTTTTCCAGGCCTAGGCAAAAGAGGCACTTGGTATGCATGCCCCTGTATGGAATCTGCCTACTGCACTCACACTTACCCCTCCTAGCTGACATTTAACAACTTTCAACAAAACAGCTTAAGGAAAAAGGAAGTCATTTGGGGCACTTAGCCGGATAACTGATCAAAGCAATGGTACCAACAGCCATACTGTGTTAAGTCCAACAGATGCACCTCTTGTACTCCAGCTTGTGGTGAGAGAGTCTGACGATCCACACTCGTCCATCTATATGCCCCACACATATGTGCTGAAGATGTGTGGATGTACAACCTTGGGAAGGTAAAGCTTTGGTACCCCGGCCAGACATCAGAAGTGACAACCCATATGCCTGGAATACTGCAACAGTGATTTCAGTCAGGACATGGGATGATACTCAACTACATCCTCTTATTCAAAATGCCCTAATCGGCTTCCAAATCAGTCTCTGTAGTGCTACAAAAAAAAAATACCTAAAAGCTTTAGCAATTTCACCAAAGATGGCCTGGAAAAGGGTAAACAGGAGCACTACCTTTCTGAAGCAAATTTCAGGTGGAGATTTATCCCTGATGACAATGGTCTCAGAAGGCAAAGCAGGAGGGACTCAGCTTCTTCTCATCTCAAACTTTTAGGAAAAAAGGATGTTCCTAGTTTGTCTGACTTCTTCCTGGCTTCTCTGTCATTTTCTTCCTATCTTGTCTGTGGACTTTGGCTGGCTGTCAGGGGGGAGAACCCCCTTCAAAATCAGCTTACTGCAGTGGTCCATGAGAGAACTGGACCCAAAAGTCCTTGCAAATGCTGAAGTCTTCACCCAAGTCTTCTGGCCCTAGGTACAACACACTCAAAATTTTCTCCATAACACAGGAATAACAGTACAATAGTATTCTAATAACTCAGACATCAAGAACAGCAAATGGAGTTAAGAAAACAGCTATAAAGTAGATAAAGAAAATTTTCCTTTTTTAATATATATATATATATATATATATATATATATATATATATATATATATATATATATATATACACATATATATATATATATATATATATATATATATAAAATCTTCACTAGACTAGGTTGGGATTGTGGCCTAATGGGTAAGGTGTTTGCCTTACAAACACAAGGTGCAGGGTTTGAGTCTCACAAGGGATAATTGGCTAGGCTTACAATGGCTCACAAGGGCAGTTAGCCTAGTATGAACCTATGAGCAGTGCGTGTTCCTATGACAATCTCAAAATACTGAAATGTCGAATTTCAGTATTTCGAGACTGAAGAGTGGAAAGTCCAGTTACGCAAAATTAGAAGTTATGTACTCACCATAACGTTCCATCTGAGTAGGTGTATTCATTTGTCTGCAACCTGTGGGTTATGGATCCGACATCTATGGATCCAAGCTCTCAGCTCCTCCCCTCACCCATAATGCCCTGCTCTCCCTACATGACTTCAGATCGAGTTTGCCAACAGCATAAACACCCTGAAAAGGGTAACACAACATATGCAGGAAACTGAAAGGCCAGGGGGATAGGAGGGCAGGATGGTTGCAGACAAATGAATACACCTACTCAGATGGAACGTTATGGTGAGTACATAACTTCTAAATCTGAAGTAGGAGATTCATTTGTCTGCAACCTGTGGGACAGAGTCCCCAGCTACCTGAATCTTGGGCGGCCATCATGGAAGGATATTCCGGAGCACCGCAGAGCCAAAGGATGCTCTACCCCTAGATGTAAGATCCAACTTGTAGTGGGAAATAAAGGTATGAGATGAAGCCCACGTGGCTGCTGCACAAATATCATCTAGAGGAATCCTAGCCTTAAAGGCTGCCGAGGTAGAGACTGACCGGGTTGAATGGGCATGTACACCCTCCGGTGCAGGCCTTCCCGAAGCTTGATAAGCTAGTAAGATACATTGTGAAATCCAGCGAGATAATGAGACTTTGGAAATTGGCTTGCCCAAATTAAATTTAGCAAAGGAAATGAACAACTGGTCGGATTGCCTATGACCAGCAGTCCTGTTTAGATAAAATCTAAGTTGCCTGTGAACATCTAAGGAGTGAAGCTTGTACTCACCCTTGTTTTGATATTTAGGGAAGAAAACAGGGAGGTTAATGGATTGATTAATGTTAGCTTCAGAAGCTACCTTAGGAAGAAAGGACGGGTTGGTCCTGAGGAAAACACGGTCCGGATGAAAGACCAAGTACGGAGGTTTAGCTGATAATGCTTGAAGCTCTGAGACTCTCTTGGCCGAAGTAATGGCTACTAAGAAGGCGGTCTTGAAAGATAAGAATTTCAGATCTACTGTAGCCGCCGGTTCGAAGGGGGGAGCGGTCAAGGCCTGAAGAACTAAGGAAAGGTCCCAAGGAGGAACCGCTTGCTTTAAAGGGGGCCTGAGAAGAAAGGTACCTTTAAGGAAAATCTTACACAATTTGGCAGACATCAGTGGACTGGAGTCATGACCAATGTGATAATGAGAAATTGCTGCAAGTTGTACTTTGACCGTGGAACTGCTGGCACCATCATTAAAAAGAGTGGTTAAGAAGTCAAGCACCAAAGGGAGAGGAACTGTGAAGGGGTTTAGGCCTTGCCGTTCCGCCCACAAAGAGAACAGTTTCCACTTGCTACGGTAGACTTTCCTAGTGGATGGCTTATGAGCTGCCACCAGGATGGCCTTAACAGGGGACGAAATACTGGGAGTCCTGATCAGGAGTGGAACTGGAGCAGCTAAGCGGTCAGCTTGAGGTTGTCCAGGTTCGGAGGAAATAAGTGGGATGGATGAGAAATCAGATCCGGAATGGGATCTAGAATCCAAGGAGGATTCACTGAGTGAGTCCTTAGGAAGGGGAACCAGATCTGTCGAGGCCAAAAGGGAGCAATGAGGATCATTCTGCACCCCAACCGAGAGGCTTTCTGAAGAACTTGGAGCATCAGAGGCGAGGGGGGATAAGCATAAAGAAGACCGGGTGGCCAAGCATGCACCAGAGCGTCTCTTGGGGAACCTCCGGGAGGAGGTATCAGGGCGAAAAAACTGTCGCATTTGGTGTTTGAGGAGACGCAAAAGATCGCAACAAGGAGTTCCCCACTGTGCGAAGATGCGTTCCGCTACCTGAGTATTGAGAGACCACTCGTAGGGGGTGAGAATGGTGCGACTGAGTTTGTCCACCAGGATGTTGGACGGACCCGGAATATGCGTTGCTATGAGAAAGCGGTTGGTGGAGATTGCCCATTCCCACACTCTCATGGCTTCTCGACAAAGGGGTTAAGACCTGGTTCCTCCCTGTTTGTTGATATACCAGACAACAGACATGTTGTCCGATTGAATCGCAATTGTTCCCAAGGGAAGAAAGGCCTGAAGTGCTAGCAACGCTAAGAGCACTGCTCTCATCTCTAGAACATTGATATGCAGCAAGGTCTCTGAATCGTCCCACGTGCCTTGGACCGTCCGGCCTGCAAAATGCGTCCGTGGTCACCGTGGCGAGAGGGGGAGAGGCACAAAAGGGGCGGCCTCCATGGAGATCTGGAGAGTGTAGCCACCACAGGAGGGACCGCCTGCACGCTTTGCTGATCGCAATGGGATGATGCATAGGAAGAGCAAGATACGACCACTGAACCATGAGTGTCCATTGAAGGACACGCATATTGAACCTGGCGAGAGGGAGAAGCGCAATTGCTGCCGCCATGGACCCTAGAGCCCTCAGGACCAACTCCGCCGGAACTGAGTTTGAGTGGAGAATGGCCCGCACCTGGAGCTGTAGGCTTTGCACTCTGTCCGCTGTGAGGAAGGCTCTCAATCTCCTCGTGTCTAACCTGGCACCTATAAAATCTATGAGCTGAGTGGGTGCTAGGTTGGATTTTTTTGTGTTTATCGTGATGCCCAGGCGTGGAGCAAGATGGAGAAAGGAGTCTCGCGCCAAGAGAAGTAGATGCCTTGTTGGGGCAGTGAGAAGCCAGTCGTCCAGGTAAGGAAAGACCTGCACCCCCTGAAGCCTCAGGTTGGCCACTACCACTGCTAATACTTTGGTGAACACCCTGGGGGCTGTGGTGAGACCAAAGGGAAGGACCCGGAATTGGTAGTGACTGGCTCCCAGCCGGAAGCGGAGAAACCTCCTGGAGCGCCTGTCCATTAGTATGTGGTAGTACGCATCCTTGAGGTCTATCGAGCACATCCAGTGGTTTTCTCCCAGAAGGGGGAGAATAGACTGCAATGTAACCATTCGGAATTTCTCCTTGGGAACTGCCAGGTTCAAAAGAGAAAGGTCTAAAATTGGTCTTAGATCCCCGTCTTTTTGGCACTAAAAGAACCTGGAGTAGAACCCTAATCCGATCTGGTCTGGGGGGACGGGCTGGATGGCTCTTTTCTTTAGCAGATGGCCAATTTCTGCCAAAGCGGCCTCCCACTGACCGGGTGGAACGTCGGGGAGGGACTTCAATTTTGGCAAGTGAAGAAAGGGGATACGGTATCCTCTGGATATGATCTGGAGGACCCAGCGGTCTGATGTTATGGACTCCCATGCCGCTAGGTGCTCGAAAACGTCCCCGACTGCCTCCAGAGTGAAGCAGCCGGGCAACCCCTCAGGGCTGCTGCGGGCCGTTCAGAGAAGGGTTCTCTGGACCCGAAGTTCCTGGGAGCCCCTCTGCCCCTAGGGCGGCATCCTCCCTGTCCTCCTCTGCCACGGAAGGACTGGTTGTCCGGAGCAGGCTGGGATTGCTGCGACTTCTGGAACCACATCTTCTTCTGACCCTTTTGGTTCCTAGAATAGGGCCTCTGGGGTGCAGAGAAGCAGATTCCGACGGCAGACAGCGTCTTCCCGTCCTTCTCGCTCTGGGTCAAAGTGTCGCGAACAGTTTTGCCAAAGAGGGCAGAACCATCGAAGGGGGCGTTCGCAAATGACGCCTTGAAGGGCTCCGAGAAATCGCAATGACGGAGCCAGGCCTGACGTCTAGTAACTAGGCCTGCCCCTGCGGCTCTAGCGGCACCTTCCATAGCATGGGACAGTAGCCGCATAGAGGTATTAGTGACGGACCTGAGAGTGGCCATGCGGGTGGAGTGCAGCACTTTGTCCTCCTCCGACATGGACTCTGGGAGGGATGCAGCGTATTCTTTTATAAGATCACGCTGCATCCTAATCACATGTGCCAGGTAGTTCAGCGCCCTTACAGAGAAGGTCGCTGAACTAAACATCCGCTTCCCCAAGCGGTCCATCATCCGAGACTCCTTGCTCGGGGGATGGACTGAGGGACTCTCCTGAGCAAGTTCCCTCTTGGTGGCCGCCGCCGTCAACATGGCATCTACCGGAGGCCCCTTACTCCAATGGGCATGGTCGGGCCTTTTTGGGATTGGCTCCATGGTGTCCGGTTCCTTCCACGCCCTGGTGGTAATGGAGGTCCACCAGGCGGTCGGCAGGAGGGGACACCCAAGAGGTAGACGGGCCCGCTTCAAATGCCTCCAAGAACACGGACTCGTCCGAGGAAGACTTGGGGGCAGACCCCCCCCCCTTATGCGGAGCATTTCCATGATGTCTCCAAATGAGACATCCTCGGGGGGGTGATCTTGGGGAGCCTTCCCCTTCCTCCAAGTCCGTGTCTTCTGTGAGAGACTCGGGGGAGTCAATGTGCCTCCTTTTGCACGTATGTTTATGGGGAATATCCTCCGGGGGGCTGTCAGAGGACTCCTCGCAAACCGTGACCTGTTCCAGGGGAACAGCTTGGGGCAAAGGAGCGGGCTGTCCCAAGGGCCGGATGGTGGAAGCCTGACCCAGTGCAGATGGAGCGCGGGACGGAGCCAAAGCAAGTGCCGGGGGTCCGGAGACCCTCAACAGGGCCCTCTCCACTACATCAAAAGCCGAAGGGGAGCCGACCTCGACCAAAGGATCCGACAATCGGCTCCCCATCGGATCTGAGGAGTGGATCGGAGCCGGCGCCGAAGCGCTCGGATCCGAAGGGACAGTGCGCTCCGACACAGACGGCGCCGAAGGAGCACTGATCCCCCCGGATCCGAAGCTCGGAACCAGGCTCCGAGAGGTCGGACCCGAAGCACTCGAGGGCAGGGTCGGATCCGAAGTACCAAGTACCATCGGCGCCGACCCACCCCCGGCTCCGAAGCTGCTCGGCTCCAACTGCTCCGAACCCGGGTAGCGGGTCAGAGAAGGAACAATTGGCTTAAAG
Source organism: Protopterus annectens (assembly GCF_019279795.1). Classification (NCBI taxonomy): domain Eukaryota; kingdom Metazoa; phylum Chordata; order Ceratodontiformes; family Protopteridae; genus Protopterus; species Protopterus annectens. Next base: position 91,002,054 of record NC_056749.1, read on the forward strand.
AAGGGGGTCGAGCTCCCCCCCAGAGGGGGGGGGAGGCAAGAGCACTCCCATCTGCATCTGGGCCTGGATGAACCTTCTCATCATCCGGTCCAGATCAGCGTCCGACAGGCTATAGGTCGATCTCGACGAGGCTACCGAGGTAGGCCTAGAGTGCCTCCTGGGTAGCCTCGACGGAGATCGGGTCTCCTCCTCCTCAGGTCCCGGTGAAAAACACACAGGAGACCGGAGCCGAGGAGGGGGAGAACCAGCAGACAAGGAGGCCGGAGGAGAAGCCCGCTTGGCTGGCGGGGCCGAAACAGAGGTCTCGGCCCGCCGCTTATGGTGCTTCTCCCTCCGGTCCTTCTTTCTAGCTTCCCTCTCCTCCGAACCACTACAGGGAGGTTGAGTCCCAGGAGGAGGAGGGGGAGCCGGAGAGGAGACAACCGTAGAAACGGTTACCCCCGAAGGAGCGGAGGCTGGAGCAGAGTCCGGTGGCAAAAGACCCGCCAAGACAAGCTTGGACCTCCGCTCCTTCAATGCCCTGGGGTTGAACCCTGCACAAATGGAACATCCAGAAGTGAGGTGTTCAACCCCAAGGCATCTAACGCACTGAGTGTGGCCATCAGCAGGGGAAAGCTTATGGCCACACTCGGAGCACTTGGAGAACACAGCTTTGGGTTGTTCAGACATCCCAAATACCAAAAGTTACTTAAACTAAAGTTAAAGCAAAAGTAACTAAACCACACAACAGGCCCAAACACACACTACGCTACCAGCGAGGGGAGGGATGAGTAAAATTAAATTTTAAAACACTAAAAGTATAATTAAGTAATAGGGAAACCTAAACTTTCACACAACTTTCACACAAAAATTCAAAATTTAACACTTTAAACACTGAAAAACTGCACTTAGCTGAAGAGCTTAGGAACACAAATCTGGTCACCAGCGCGGCAAACAAGATCTGAGGTCATGTAGGGAGAGCAGGGCATTATGGGTGAGGGGAGGAGCTGAGAGCTTGGATCCATAGCTGGTAAACCATGCCGGTTCGGATCCGATGTCGGATCCATAACCCACAGGTTGCAGACAAATGAATCTCCTACTTCAGATCTGCACTTTGTCTAATGAGGAAATGTCGAATCTGCTGTTGTGGTGTCGCGTTCGTGACGTGCGGTGCAGTTTGTGGATTAAGCTAAGGATTCAGGTAAGTGGTGTTTATGTAAGGGTATTGGGTAGGGAATTTATAGTGTGTGTGTGTGTGTGTGTGTGTGTGTGTGTGTGTGTGTGTGTGTGGGTGGGTGTGGTATGTAGTGGCTTTGTGTGTTGTATGTTTACTGTGATCTCACAATTAGTATATATAAGTAGGGGGGGTGGGGGGTGCAGGGGGGCTTGCCCCCCTGTTTATAGCTAGGGTAGGGTGCGTTTGTGTGTGTTGTTTTGTTTGTTGTAGGGTAGTTAGGTACGTTTGTGTGCTGGTGTGTGTGTGTGTGTGTGTGTGTGTGGTCGCTATTGTGGTTTTCGGGTATGTGGGATTTCGACTATTCAGTCTCAAAATACTGAAATTCGACATTTCAGTATTTCAAAATTGTCTAGTGAATCCATATATCTATATGCATCTTCAGGATTGCATGGACCATGCTATCCCAAATAAAACCAAGACTCCTTCCTCAAGCAAGAAGAAACCAGTCTGGTGGACCCCGGCCATAAGCAAACTTTACAATACAAGGAGGAGACTTGTACAAAAAAAGGCCAAATCTCAAGTAGAAAAATCATCCCTGATCAGCATTAGTAAGAAATTGAGGGCCCTCATCAAGTCAACTAAAGCTAATTTTGAAAAGAAAGTTGCCAAGGATAACCATAAGGCCTTCTATGGCTACGTCAAAAACCTAAATGGCAACGCTCAGGTCTGTTCTGAGCTAGTACAAAATGGAACAAAATACACTGACCCTTCTGACATTGCCAACATCTTGGCCGACAGGTTCAGTGCAAATTTCTCCCCCCCCCTCACCACCTACAGGGCCTATTACCATTCCAGGGGATTGTGTAAGTCCAATTATTACTGATACATTGGTTAACAAGGCTCTATCTAAAGCTAAAAACACTGCCTCCATGGGCCCAGATGGTGTCCCGGGCTGTGTCATACGCGAGCTCCAAAATGAATTAACCCCGCATCTTAATACCCTGTTCAGTCTCAGCCTCTCCACAGGATATGTGCCCATAGAAAGGCGCACGGCAACGGTGGTCCCACTACACAAGGGTGGGGCCACAACTGACCCTGGGAACTACCGACCAATAAGCCTGACCAGTCTGATCTGTAAGGCTATGGAGCGAATCATTATGGAACTCATAAATGGAGAGATTGGGAACCTCCAGTCACTGAACCCCACACAGTTCGGCTGCGTCAAGGGCAGATCATGCCTCCTGAACCTGGGGCATTTCTTTGAGACAGTTACTCAGGCTATAGATAAGGGAAAGGAGGTACACATGGCTTACCTTGACCTTGCTAAAGCATTTGACAACATTCCCCATTCAGGTAATATTGATAAGCTCACCAACCTGGGCATAAACCCTTAACGTCACAAGATGGATCGCAAACTGGCTGTCAGACAGATCCCATAAAGTAAGAGTAGCGGGATCTATGTCCGAATCCAGACCAGTAATGAGCGGTGTGCCTCAGGGCTCTGTCCTGAGGCCCCTCTTGTTTGGCATATACTTCTCAGAAGTACAGGCAAGCACTGAAGGGCTGTGGCTGACTAAGTTTGCGGACGACTGCAAACTGGGTGTTATAATAGAGTCTCCGGCCGACATGGAGATCCTCCAGAAGGGCCTAAATGAGACTGGTGCATGGTGTCAAAGCCATGGTCTCAAGCTAAATCCAAAAAAATGCGTAGTAATCCCCTTTGGAAAAAACAGAGTACCCGCAAACTACAACATAGGAGGTAATCCCTTGAAATCTGAAGAAGAAAGAAGGAATCTAGGGACCCAAGTAGATAGTCAGCTTTCCTTTGATAACCATGTTGCCAAAGTGGTTAGAAAATCCTTCTATGTGACCCATCTGATCACGAAAGGGTTCGCATCAAGATCTAAGGATGTAATGGTGCCCCTCTATTCTTCCCTCATCAGACCCATTATTGAGTACAATGCACCAATTGAAATGTACCTGGCTAGACATCTCCAGCAGCTGGAGAGACCACAGCGGTACCTAACCAAGAGGATTACTGGCCTCAAACAATTGCCCTATGCAGCACGATTGAAAAAGCTAAAACTGTTCTCTGTTGCATACCGCCTTCTCAGAGGCGATCTCTGTCTAACGTACAGAGCCATGTCCAACCCAGAATTGTTGAACATGCTCCATCTTAGCAAAACCAAATCTACTCGAGCTACACGCTCTAGGGATATAAACCTCAACACAACAATGAATAGAACACGTTGGAGGGATAGATTCCCTTCGCAGAGACTTCCCTTACTATGGAACAGAGTCCCGATCTACATAAGACAGAGCCCCTCACTATCACTCTTCAAGAGGAACTTTGATGAGTGGATGGGTAACAAAAAGTTCACACCTGGGATCACACCAACAGCACTTCTAGATAGGGGCCAAGGGTACTAGCTGCTAGTACAAGGGTCTAGGGAACTACTAAAGGGGAGGGGAATACCGTACAATGCGGCTGGGGCTAATATATGCCTTCGGGCAGGTAGCCCAGTACCAACCTATGAATCTATATACATATACACATACATATATATATATATATATATATATATATATATATATATATATATATATATATGTAGATAGATAGATATGGATTCACTTCAGAAGCTCGAAATACTGAAATCTTGAATTTCAGTATCTCGAGCCCAAGAAGTGGAATCCACAAAACAACAAAAACTAAAAACCATGAAATTCAAAACCTCGAATACCGGAAGTTTTGAATTTTGCAGTTTTACTACATACACACAAACACACCATCCACCACACAAACACACACAATCACTCTACTACATGAAAGCAGGGGTGCAAGCCCTCCTGCAACCCCCATGTGGGGGGGCTACACCCACCACACCCCCCCTACTTAAATATTCTCACTCCAAGGTCACACTACATACAAACACACCACCACATAAGCTACTTTCTCTTCGCACACACACATCACAGCAACAAAACACACTGACACACACCACAGCCCCTACCCAAACCCCTTAACACACACACACTTGCCTATTCATATGCATGACAATAGCGGAACTTTAGAAGTGCAAAATTCAAAACCTCCGGTATTCGAGGTTTTAAATTTCGTGCTTCTAAACTTTCGCTATTATGTGGATTTGGCTTCTTGGGCTCGAAATACTGAAATTCGAGATTTCAGTATTTCAAGCTTCTGAACGGAACCCATACATACATATATATATATATATATATATATATATATATATATATATATATATACACAAACACACACACATATGTACATACACACACACTACACAACAGGAAGACATTATGCTGCCTAACACCATGAATGAGATGAGGCAAAATAATTAGTAACACTTTGTAATCTAGATTGCGATTGCCTAACTATAACAGACAAATAATCAGAAGCCAATAAACAGATTTAGCAAAAATTTGTAGAAAGAACTGAAAAGTGATGGAGCACTTCGCTGACATCTAAAGATCATCTGCTTACAATGACGGGAAATTAGATCTGAGGTTAGAGAGGGCACAAGGGAAATTATGAGGGGAAAAAGGAGCTTGAAGGGAGGAGCACTGGCTGATGGCCAGAATGGATTCGGCAAGCAGTTTGGTATCCAGCCATTCAAATCAGACAGATGGAATAAGATCCTATATTATAACAGAATAGACACCCCCCCCCAGCAATCACATAACTAGAATCCAAAATGTAATGCCCTGCCTACCTGTTTAAAGTCATAAAATGTAATCTTTAAGAGCTGGAGTAGCATGTCTGACTCATTAGCCAAGGAGGAACATGAAATATTACAACATCTAACATAGTATTTCCTTACATTGCTGAATCTTCCTCACATCTGTCAAAAGGGAAGATGCCGCTTTTTCATCCTGGAACTCAAAATGCAGTTGCGGAGTCTGGTCCCCTTGAATTATGAATTTACATCCAGCTTTAAAAAAAAAAAAAAAGTTGTAGTTTCACTAAACATGCTAACACATTACATGTAAAACGTACTGCTGATCATGCTTCACAGCAACTTACCTGCAATGTGAAAAGTATCAGTCACTACAAGTCACAGACCACGCTTCTCTTAAAAGTATCAGTCACTACAAGTCACAGACCACTCTTCTCTTAAAAGTATCAGTCACTACAAGTCACAGACCACTCTTCTCTTAAAAGTATCAGTCACTACAAGTCACAGACCACTCTTCTCTTAAAAGTATCAGTCACTACAAGTCACAGACCACGCTTCTCTTAAAAGTATCAGTCACTACAAGTCACAGACCACTCTTCTCTTAAAAGTATCAGTCACTACAAGTCACAGACCACTCTTCTCTTAAAAGTATCAGTCACTACAAGTCACAGACCACTCTTCTCTTAAAAGTATCAGTCACTACAAGTCACAGACCACTCTTCTCTTAAAAGTATCTGTCACTACAAGTCACAGACCATGCTTCTCTTAAAAGTATCAGTCACTACAACTCACAGATCACTCTTCTCTTAAAAGTATCAGTCACTACAACTCACAGATCACTCTTCTCTTAAAAGTATCAGTCACTACAACTCACAGATCACGCTTCTCTTAAGTACAATTGGCTTTAATACATCCCATGTGATATTCTTGAAATGTATGCCAAAATCATACTATTTTTGTTTCAAGAGCTTACAAGGAAAATCTAAAACCCAGAAATATATCAGCAGGATTTGTTTAGCCTCTGAAATATTACAACACTAGAAATTTCCAGTCTTCATATAATGCCATGAAAAACTACCACTTGGAACACTGTGCACATGGTGTATTAAAAAAGCTCTGTTTCAACAAATTAGCATGTAACCGAGATAAAAGCCAAATGCTCAATCAGTCGTGAGACTCCCAAAATGCCATCAGTGTTCTACTGCTCTGAGACTCCCAGAATGCCATTAGTGCATTCTACTACAATGCCCACGGTACTAGCACATGTTGTCCAATCACAAATGTGCAAGCTCAGTGAAAACATACCTAACTCCGAGATGGCTAAAACAGAAAATGTAAACCAAAACCTGCTGCAAAACTAAAACAGCTGGTTGAGACAAACCTCAGTCACAAAAGAAATGAAAAGGATATGAAATTAAAGTTATTTTGCTTGAGGGCAAGGTCCTATGCTTTCCCTGAACTGATGGTCAACTCATGCATGCTGACTTTCACATTAACTCTCAGGCTACAAAATAGATTAATTACAGTCACAATGCTGCACATTTGAAGAGCTTGCATTTTCTCAGAGGAGGTGTGACCTTTGACTCAGAACTTAGCCAAGTAGGAAAAAGCAGCTCCCACCACTGCAGCTAGCCTTCCTTTGCAGTACAGATTTGATTTACTTACTTTTTCTTTAAAAAAAAAAATATGATATAAACATTCCAACTCATATAATCCTATCAATTAAATTGGTGTACATTGAGGCAAAAGAATTAACATTTCAATGTTAGTGTTAATGATAGTTTTTATTCCTGTATGTCTGACCCCAAGTTTGTTGATTGTCATAGTGATACTAATGCTTATACTTTGTTTGATACTAATCAAATAAAATGTAAAAGTGATTTTATTCCTCCATATCAGCATGAACACTTTAAATGCTTTTTGCACATGTTAAATTTTGCTATAGAAGATGCATTTTATAGCTGTATGCAGAACAAAATGGATGTTAAATATAACTTAAGTGTAAAAGAATGGAAGGAAATACAAATGTTATCTAAGAATAATAAAATAGTTATTAAGTCCTCTGACAAAGGGGGTAAAATAGTTATTATGAATGTTGAACAATATTATAACATGAGCATGTTGCATTTGAATGACCAGCATATCTATAAGAAAAGTTGTATAAATGAGTATCGTAAGGCGGTGGTAGAATCTGAGTTACTTATTTAAAAGGGTGTAAGATTAAGCTATTTTTCACGCATGGACATGGAGAAAAAATTTAACCCACAGGACAGTGAGTTAGCAATGTTCTATTGTTTGTCTAAAATCCATAAGAATAGTGCAAACCCTCCTGACAGGCCAATTGTGTTTGCCCAAAAATATTTTTTTTATCGAAAACTGGTTTATATTTACATGAATATATGTTACTGTATGTGGTTAAATTACCTAGTTATATTAGAGATAGTTCTGAACTTTTTGACAAAGTTGACTGGACTTCAGTGGTCTAGAGATATGTTTTTTTTTATTAGCATTGATGTTGCTAGCCTTTATACCAGCATTCAATGAGAATTTGGATAGAAAGCAGTGAAATATTTTTTGGACGAGAGTCCTGAGTCTTATTATATCATGGAATTGTTAGATTTTTGTTTAAATATTTTTTTTTATGTTTAGCGATCAGGTATATAAACAGATATGGGGTACTGCTATGGGGGCATCTTTTGCCCCCATGTGTGCCAATTTAATGATGGAATTATACGAGTTGGAATATTTATATCATAATACATTTTTTTTAAAGAAAATGTTAAATATTTTCAATTCATCAATCTTATTTTTATTTGTAAAGGAGGTTTAGATGAGGTTAGTAGGTTTGTTGAAGAAATGCAAAATAATAGATTTAAACTTCTCTTTGATGGCACACAGGTGGGTAGACGCATCACATTCTTGGACTTAGATCTAACTTTGGAAGGGAATAATGTTTTACGTACATCAGTACACAGAAAATTTGAGGAAGGTAACCAATATTTGGAGGGCATTCGTTGCCACCCGGTACATACACTAGCTTCTCTCCCTTATGGGGAGTATTTGAGATTGAGAAGGCCATGTAACGATGATGAAGATTTCTATAGGGAAGTAAACATTATGTATAATATCTTTACTTCAAGAGGGTATAATGGGCAGGTAATACAGTTATAGATAAGGTTAATAAAGGATTTTTCTGTCAATAATGTACTTAATAGTAATCCATGCTGGCAAATAAATAATGGCAAAAGATTAATTTATTTTGTTTCTACATATGGTGCCTTTAGTACTATCTTGATTAATTTAGTGAAGTATTATTGGAAATATTTATTGAAATCTGCAGATTTGGCAAGGCTAATTTCCCCATATTTAGGTATTTCATTTAGAAGGGGGAGACATTTAAAGGATATTCTAGTACATAATCAATTTAAATTTTCTATTTGTGCTATGAATGTCAGAGAAATAAATGTAAAAGGTACTATACCTTGTGGCCATTGCAGTATATGTCATTATGTATTAGAACTTTTACCCACATAAATGGACAGGCATATTACTCTAGTGAAATGTATACACGTGAAACTGAAGGCATAATATATGCTTTAAAATATCCATGTGGCCTTGTATATATAGGAGAAGGCAAAAGGAAATTTAAAATAAGACTTCAAGAACATATTAGGAACATTAAAAAAAAAAAGAAGACAGTCCTATGGTTAAACACTTTATGCAATTTCATGAATCTAATCCTGAAGGCTTGCATGATACTATTTTAGAAAAAGTTTCAGTAGGTTTTTATTAAGAGGAATTACATAAGAAAAAATTGTTGCATAAAGAAAGCATTTTTATTCTGAAATATGATACTTTGTCTCCTCAGGGTCGTAATTTAGAATGCAACTGGAGGCTATTATTTAAAGGTATAATTGAATGATTGCTTGATTGTTAAGTATATAAAAATAAACACTGTGCAAATGCTCACAACGAAGCAACCAAGCAAATTCGCAGAGTCTTCAAGTTCCTTATTCATAAAATTTATTGTAGAACAACAATGAAACGGTAAGTGCTTTCGCTAATAAGCTTCCTCAGATAGGAGTTTACTGTGGCAATTTGAGACCAGCCCAACGGATGAGGACATTGGTGATGCGACTGGAGAGTCCGAGCAGTTACAACACAGCATGGAGGAGCTGGAACGAGACTTTTTAAAACTAAAGAGATTGCAGGCGCAGCGGCACCACTTCGAACTTTAGAGTAAAAGATTGTTCTGCATGGTCTGCGTCTATTTAACATGCCCACACAAGGCTCACCATACACGGAGCTGCTTGCTCGTTGGCAGCAGCTCAATTTGGAGGTAAGCGCAAAGTATATGCAATTACTAATAGACTTCTTCAGACCTGAGGAAAACAGGTTGAGGGGAGTCATAAAGGAGAGACAGGAATCTATTTTTAATAAGTATGCTGCAAATCTGTGAATCCTCTGTTTGAAAGTTTGCTGGATGGGGTAGCTGTTTTTAAATGGAAATTAATGCAACAGAAAAAGATAAAAATTTTAAGGGACATTAATGATTTTAAATTAGGTCAAGAGCTGGACAGAATGGTGAAAGACTTTTTAACTCGAACGTTTATGTTAGACCTGACAATAGTTTTGTGGTCAGAAATGTTGCCTCTTCTGGAACTACTGAGTCCAAAAATAATGACAGTACTAATGTGAACTCTGTTACTAATGGAAATCTTGTCAATGGTGCCATTAATGTGAATTGTGATGGGAATGTTGAGAATACGATAGGTATCAGTGCGGTGAGCCCCAGTGATATTGGGATATCACTTCTGTCTGGAGATATGGAAGGGTCACGCAGTGGTGAGGCTTTATGTGCATCTCAACAGCATGAAGGGAATTTATACCCTAATGTGGTCATTGAGAAAACTTCCAACAATGTCAATGAGTGAGAAAGAATTGTTTGACCAAAAGTCAGTGTTAATAATGCTCGGAGTAATGATAATTTCCCCGAGTGCTATGACTAATAGTGTTGTAGGAGGTCTTCCTTTTCTGTTACCAGTCAAGACAGACAAGGGAGGGAGACGAACGAGATCTATGAGTCGAGGGCGCCAGAAGAGCAAATTTTCAGGGGAATACAATCCAAATCAGACCCTAAAAAAGATGTGGGGGAAAGCAGTGAGTCATTAATTTTGAACATTTCCTCTTATGGATTATCCTCAGAGGAGAATTATGTTCTATGTAGGGGTTTGAATTTTATCCCCACTTGCAGGAGTAAGATGTCTGATACTATTTTAGACCTCAAGATCTTTTGTAGGAATGTTACGCTGCGACTACAATATGGGGAATCTACAAGGCAGGATGGCCTTAATACTGGACCACATCCCCCTTCTTTTAAGAAGTTGAGTAATTTTGTTCCTGTCAATCATCCTTTAGTTGATGCTTATATAAAGCTCACAGAGGAAGCAATTTACAAATTTTAAGACAGTAAGGAAAGTGATGTTAATAGGAGGTTTAAGTATAACTTGAGTTATAATGAGAGAGCAGCATTGAGGAAGCTTCAGGAAAATGTATTGATAACTATTAGACCAGCAGATAAGGGCGGCCTTATTATGGTCATGGATAAAACACATTACTTGCGGTCAATGCAAGCCTTGTTAGATGATGAGAAGTATTATAGTAAGATTACTGCTACAGAAGTTCACAGGATCATTCATTCAATCTTTAATATTTTGAATGATGTTTATATGGGAGGTCTTATTATGGAGGACACCTATAGTTATCTCAGTGTGGCTAATCCTTTGATACCACTAATACAAGGATTGCCAAAAGTGCATAAGGATCCACTTGATCCACCAATGAGACCCATAGTGGCGGGGGGAGGATGGATCACGGAACCTTTATCAGTGTATGTTGAGAAACATCTAAGACCAGTTATTAGTCAGAATAACGTGGTCCTTAGAGAGTCCAAGCAGTTCTTTATAGACCTTTATGAATGCACCAGGGAGATTTACGATTTGGAAAGGGTGTTTTTTGTTACACTGGATGTACAATCTCTCTTTACAGTTATTTCCAATGATTTGGGTTTACAATATGTACAATAATATCTTATGGCTAACAGCGAATTTACTTTGGTATAGATAGATCTTGTTTGCCATGTTTTGGAAGTGATTTTAGAGAATAATCTCTTCACTTTTAATGGTGAGATGTACATTCAAAGACATGGCGTAGCTATGGGCACTTCATGTGCCAATAGTCACACCAATATGTTGATGGCACACTGGGAAAATACTGTACTTTTTGGTAAGGAGGAATTTAAGACACGTCATATTTTATTGACGTTGTGTCGATGACCTGTTCTTATTATGGAAAGGAAGTCAAGATGAGCTTTGTGAATTTCATTGGATGATGAATGAACTGACTGACTGCTTAAAATTTACCAACAGTTGGTCCTATACACGGACAGAGTACCTGGACCTCTATGTAGAAAAATTGGACAACTGCCTAATTAATACTGGGGTCTTTCGTAAAGCATGTTATAGGAACTCCCTTTCAGCTAGATCTAGCATGCATCCGGGCTACATTTTCCGGAACCTGATAAAAGGCCAAGGTATGAGGGCTTCCAGGTTGAATCCTATGCATGATGGTTTCAAGGATGAAATTAGAAATCTGGAATCCAGGCTATTAAGAAGAGGATATAAGCATAGTGAGATAGCTGAGAATTTGTCAGAACTCAATGTATTACGGGAGGGTGCTGTATTTTGGGCCAGCGAAGGAAATTGCTGGGAGAATGAATAAGGGTTGTGTTACCAATAGGAAGCTCCTTAAAGTACCCCTCTTTTATACCAATGACAACAAGGAGTTGGTTGATATTTTCAGTAAGAACTGGTCCATCTTACAAGTTGATTCAGGCATTAGTGAAATAGTAGGTGAGAAACTGAGTTTTCTATACAAAAATAGGAAAAACCTGAAAAGACTTCTTTGTTATGAGAAAGGTAACAATGAATTCAGGAAAGAAGTGGGACTCACTTTACCATGTGGGAGATGTAGTTTTTGCTCTTTAATTAATACATCAAGTACTTTCCATCATCCTGACCTTCAGAAGGAATTTGTGTTTCATACCAATGCAACATGCATGACATCCAACGTGGCATATTTAGCTGAGTGTCATATTTGTAACTCGTTCTATGTTGGTAAGATCAACAGGGTCCTTCGTGATAGGATCAGAGAACATAATTATAACATTAGGAGGAGATCGGAGCACAATGCACTTTCTAAACACATCATGCAAGCTGGGGATACTCATGGTTTTAATATTAGGGTTTTAGAGGTCATTACTCCAAATATTAGGGAAGGTGACATTAGGAACCATACTGAGTACAGGGAAACCAATTGGATCATTATTCTTAGAGCAGATAGGGGGAGGGGGCTGAATGAAAGGACATCCATTAAGCCCCTACTCAAGAAACGAAGGATTCAGAAATGAAAATGTGCATACTTTGTACTCACACTATTTTATATATTCTGTGTTCTTTAATTATTGTATTTGGAAGCATATGACACAGATATGAAAATGGTTATATTTATATACATATTATTTTATATGTTTTGTGATGTCTATTTTATTTGACAGTGCACTGTGAAGTATTGTATCTTAAAAATGATACAGCTGTGACATTGTCTTTTTAAGAAAATGTATGACTTAATTGTGCTTAAGTGACTGGATATTGATTTTTTAATGTTTATAAATGGAATGTTGTTTTATTCAGTGTTATATGGTCTGAGGAAGCTTATTAGCGAAAGCGCTTACCATTTCATTGTCGTTCTACAATAAATTTTATGAAGAAGGAACTTGAAGACTCTGCAAATTTGCTTGGTTGCTTCGTTGTGAGCATTTGCACAGTGTTTATTTTTATACACTTTTTCTGCAACAAAGCATTTACCCTGTGGATTATATTTTGTTTCATTTGATTGTTAAGTATATTTAACCTAGATGTATTTTTTAGTGATTTGTACTCCTTGAAGGCTTGTGCCGAAGCACTTGAGGAAGATTAAAGTGTGGTTTTGGTTCCTGCTTGTTGTTTTTTCATTTATTTTATTTTTTGTTTGCTAGTAGTATATATAAACCTTAAGTACTAGTTGGGGAGTGGTCAAGTTGATTAGCTTTTGCTCTAGGGCTAATTCGACTAACTAAACAAGGGGGCTTATTTGGATTATGGGGTGAAGGAGTGTGGTGATGCTGCTCAGTGCTCAGCTGAGTTGCCCGCAGTACAGCAGGGAAGCTTGGGAGGGTTCAACTGAAAAACATATTGGGGAAAAAACATAGGCATTTGCTACTACACAGGGCACTGCTAACCACCGTTGTGCGGTGCACAGCTACACACAAAAGCAAGGCTTATATACAGGTGAAATTAAACAGTTTTAAACTGTCAAATCACACAATGATCCCTTCTTCCAGCAATCCCTAGCCCAGACAGGGTTACATCCACACTCTTCTGCCACACGGGTACAGGGGAGCCTTACTCAATTTAAAATGGCTGTATTTGAGTTCAAGTGTTTGAAATGCAGGCTAGATTCTGCAATTCTGGGTCTAGTGTATGGTATTGAAGCAATATTACAGTGCAAAACAAGTGTAGATAATGAAACAGGCGCAGACAGAAAAACAGTAAAAAAAAAAAAGGCACCAATTAATGCAGTAAAGCAGTTAAATGTAGTATATCAGTAGACTTCTGCCATAAGGGTGAAGAAAAACACCTTCTTAATGTAGAGTAAGTAGTTCGGAGCCCAAGTGTAACAAGACCACACAAACTACATACAACTAACAGATACAATATAATACAGTGCAATTACCTACTTAAAGTAGCAGCAGACAGTACAGTTTTATTTTTGAAACTGCTAAAGTACAGTCACAGTATATAACAGAAGTGCAAAAAATACATTGTGCCCTTTTTGCGCATTTCCTATCTCAGACAGACCAGGCAAACACCTACCGCCACCAGCCGAACAATCCCAGTCCTCCCAATGCAAAAGCACAGTAAAGGATTGTCTAGAGTGAAACACTACCACAAACAAACCTGACACAGCAGTACACTTTAAATAGCTTATAAAAGTGTCATTATTCATAGGTTCATAGATGGGTACTAGGCTATCTGCCCGAAGGCATTTATAAGCCTAGCCAGAATGTATTGACTTTCGCCGCTCCCTTAGATTAGTTCCCTCTGCATCTGTCCAGCAGAGCCACTGAAGTGACCTCCAGGGTAACCTTTCTATTTCCCATCCACTCATCAAGGTTTCTCTTGAAGAGTGTTAGCGAGGAGCTCTGCCTAATGTGCACTGGAATCTTGTTCCAGAGCATGGGAAGTCTCTGTAACAGGAATCTATCCCTCCAGCAAGTCCTATTTATTGTTGTGGTGAGGTTTAGATCCTTAGAGCATGTGGCTCGAGGTGATATGGTTTTCTTTAGGTGGAGCATGTCCATCAGTTCTGGGTTTATCTTATTTTTGCCGGTGCTGGTTTCATAGGCCTATGTGAGACTGGTGGTGTGATGCAAGTAATTCCCTTCTCCTCTTGACTGTCTGGTCCAGTCTTGGGTTGAGAGAGCTTAGCCTCCAGTTTGGCTGTATAATTGCATCTCTCGCATGTATTAGTGTTTGGTGGTAGGAGGAGAGGGTTGTCTGTGTACATGAGGCAGTTGTAACATTGCCTCAAAATGCCCAGATTCACCAGCTGGACCAAAGAGTACAATAATAAAAGTACTTTGCTTTGAATAAATAAGCAAAGAACTGCTCAACTGTACAGAATACATAAAGGCACTAAAAACAAGATAAGCTGATTAATAAGCCCTTCAGCCAATAAAACTACATGCAGAAATCTCAAACGTTTCACCAACCTAAACAGACCAGGTTACCCCCCAGTGCATTAGACAGAAAATCCACTGCCTCGATGTAAAAACAAGTGCTTGCTAGAGTGAAAAAAATGCACTACTTTATTCAACAGCTATATAGATAATTAAGGCTGCCACTTATCCGTTTTTTTTCCCAAACTATCCGGAAATCAAATTGATTGTCCGATAGTCTGTAAAACACTGTACAAACTCCGGTATTCTGTTTCAAAAAAGGAAATAGACAATAGGAGTTTGTTAAATTGGCTGATTTACTATGCCTTAGTCCAGTTTTAGCCACAACAAAAGGTAGCAACCCTATAGATAATAAATTCAGATCAAGTAACTCAGTAAAATAGACAATGAGAGGCAAAATGCACTTTTTCAATGCAAGCAAAAGGAAAGGCAAATAAATAATTCAATACATCAAGCAGCGGTATATAAAGGGAAGAGCTTATTAAGCTCCATTTACAGTAGGGGTGAGCAGCTTAAAAATCACAAGGTTTAAAAAGATGATCAGCAAAGGGTAGGGTGGGTGTGAAACACAAGCAGGGAATCCCCAGCAGTGCTTTAATTTCTGCAAGCTTTAAATCTTTTCTGCAAAAGACAAAGGGCCAGAAATTCAACGTCTATTTAACACTTTACACTCAAGATAAATAACCAATGAAAAAATGTGAAATGTGCAGCCTGGATAACGTAAGTCCATCTCCCACTCAGAATAAAAACATCAGACAAAGCAGATTTTTTTTAGAGAGAGAAAACAAAGTGGAGGAGGTAAAAACAGAAAGCAACTATCACAGACAAAAAATACAGGTTTACATTCTTCAGGCAGCAGGAAATCCCCAGCCACTAATTTCTTCCCACTCCACTTTATGGTGCTCCCATCCTTACCAACCTTCAGGCATCACAAAAAATCCAAACTTGTAAAATGCTATAACAAAGTTGCTAAACTTGCAGCAAATACCCCCTTTACAACTCACCAATGTATAACCCTAAAAAAGACTAAATTTGTTAAAACTACCCCATCAATTAACTTGTACACAACTTCTTGCCATCTATAAAATTATCCAGAATTAATCTTCTTGTCCAGCACTAAATAACTTTCTACACAACTATGTTCCTAGTCAATCATAGTGATCCAATGGCCAAAAACTCCTGTCTGTCCCCAAACCTATAAATTTTGATGGGCACTGTCCGTGTTTGTACCAAGTTGCCATGGCCTGGAGCTCCTTATCTCTGTACATCAGATGAACACCCTCCCTCCCATCCTTCAAAAAACATTTTGAAAGACTTCCTAGCCAAAACCTAGCTCTGTTGTTGCATAACACCAGGATAAACTATAACCTTAAACGTGGACAAATACCCGTTCATACCTTACGCTTCCTTACTCTCCCCTTCTTCACTCACTTCCGTACTTCTTTCTATTTCTCTTCCCTGGCTTTCTTTCTAAATATACCATAAGCCTGCTTTTCTCTCACTTCACATTAAATTCCTAATTGTATTATACTAACTTAACTTTAATTTTTCTATAAACTAGCTAAAATGTCTCTAATTATTAAATCATTGTCATAACAGTTACATCTATTCTTAACCAATGTTTCCATATCATGTATAATGTGGTATAACTATTTAAACTGTATTTTTTGTACTATTTTTAAATACTTAAAAAATATTGTTCATAAAATGTTTAATACTTTGGAGCTTTTCTCTCCTGGCCTCTGCTGAAAATGGGCTCCTACTCGGTTGGACTTTCCCAGTAATCAAATGTCAATAAATCAATAAACTGACTGTGCAATGCTTCCTGGTGTTGGGCTTCCTAGCCTCCTGCAAAATCTGCACCACATTCTTTGAAAGTAAGTGTCTTTTAGGGATCAGAACTCAATCATCTACAAAGGGAGGCAGAGGGGACAAGGTAGGGATGCAGAAGCAGACCTTTCTGTTGGGTGATTAGATCTGATAGTATCAGAATTTTCCAGTGATTTCCCTTTGATAAGTGGAACAGAATGGAAAACCAAAGCTGCCTTGGCCAGAAAGGGGCCAGGAGCAGAATTTTTGGTGTGTCCTTTTGATATTTTTAAAAGGACCTTTGGAAGAACTGGCAGTGGTGGTTAAGTGTATAGGAACCTCCCTGTCTACTGGAAAGAAAAAGTGTCCGTCTTCCAGGCTGGAGGAGATGGGTTCCCGGTGCAGAACCGGGAGAGTTGGTGATGCTCTGGGATGCAAACAAGTTTATCTGTGGAGTGCCCCAGTGGTGTATGATTGCTTTGAAGACATGTCTGTTCATGTTGCATTCATTAGGGTCCATGAGGTCCCTGAATAGAGAGGGTCTGCCAAAACCTTCTCCACTAAGGGAATATAGACTGCTGTGAAGGTCACGTTCAATTGAATGACCATTTGCCAAACCGACACAGGGGGTAAGACCTTGGGCTTCCTTGTTTGTTTATATACATCACTGTGGTGTTGCTTCCTGAGTACACCAGGAAAGCCTGGTTTCCAAAGGTGTAAGAAGATTTTCACAGCATGCAAGAAAGATCTTTATTTCTTTCAGGTTGATACGTTCCTTCAGGAGAGAAATGGGCCATTTCCCTGTTCTTTTGTGGGATCCTGTCCAAGCACCCCAAGCCCTGTCTGAGGCATTGGAGTGGAGAATTTGGTTGTTAGGGGCTGGGGTGAATGGAAGGCTGTGATGAGATAAACCCGTTTCTCCTACCATACAACTTCCTTCTTGATGCATGGCAACAGAGGGATCAGAATGTCCATCAGGTACCAGTGAATTTTCCACATATGCAGTCTGGCCAGTGGGACTGCTGGGATGGATGCAGCCGTGAACCTTACAGCCCTGAGAACCTCTCTTGCAGTGCAGTGAGTCACTGAGCACAGTGTTTGGAAAAAATTTACCAAGCTTTGGACTTTTTCTTGAGGAAGAGAGGATGGCATTATACTTGCGTTTAGCCTGCACCACAGGATGACTAAAGTCCTGAGTGGGAGTGAGATGAGATTTTTTGAAGTTGATGGTGAATCCCAGATGGGTTAAGAGCCATACTGAGAAATGTAGTTGCTCAAGGAGTGTTGTCTGTGGACATGGCCTGAATTAACAGGTCAGGCAGATAAGGGAAAATTTGAATCCCCTGAGTGCAGCAGAAGGCTACAACAGATGCTAGACACTTAGTAAAAACTCTTGGGACAGTAGAAAGACCAAAGGACAAAGCAGTAAACTGAAAATGTGAGAAGCCAGAGAAGAACCTGAGGAATTTCCTGAGAGAAGGATAGATGAGAAAGCAGAGACAGGAATCTTTGAGGTCTAGGCATACAAGAAAAGCCTGGGGAAGAATGAAAGGCAGGAGGGTGTGGAAAGACAGCATTTTGAAGGTAGGCACTTTCAGGAAGGTAACGTAGAATATACGAACATAGTTATGACATTCTGAAAGCTAAAAGCACTAATGCACTTTATAACACAGTAATGTATGCCCTGCTGCTAAATATGAGTTTTTTGTGTTGGATCAGGTTAAGCCAGACATCAGGGGTGGTCCGTGGGAGGACATCCTAGAAAACAAGGAATTATGGTGGCAGGTTTACCTGGATTCCAACACAAGTCCTGGGATCAATGATTTCCTAACTATAACACCTTTACTTAAAATAAGGGCTAATAAATTATAGAGTAGTTAGGAATTTGGTCACTAGAGGGCAGCATACTTATATGGAAGTTACAGTCTCACACCATACATTTTTTAACATTTTTAGGATTTTCATTTTTAATTTTATGTGTTCTCATATTCATTAATTATTTGAATATAAGATTATTCTAGCTTTTTTAGGACTATTTGTTGTCAATTATTTATAATCATTTATATTTATAAATTCGTTTTTTAATATACATATATTTATATACAAATAGTTTTTAATAAGAAGCACCAAGCACTTTAATGAGTGATATTAATATTAATGAATGCAAAACATGGATTGGTGTGTTTGAATTAATTGTCAAGAATTTGGACCAGTGGAATGAATTTTAACTAAATGGTTTAGTATTTAAACACGTGGCTAGTGTTACTAGATTGTCTGATGAAGTCTTATAGACGAAAACGCAGTATCTTGTGTGTATAGAAGAGCGTTCATTTTATTTTATTTTGTAGTTTTCCTTGGTTTGAGCGTAATATTAGAGTGGAATCTGTTGTCAATAAATTCTTTTGGATCACCACCAGCGAGCCCAGGCACTTTTTTTTGGACTTTCAGGAAGGTACTTTGCAGGGTCAAAGATGGGCCTCCACTGTCCTTCCTTCCTTGGAAAAAGAAAGATCCAGGAATAAAAATATTTCCTATGAAGGCTGGAGAGACTTCTACTATGGTGTCCTGGTGTCCTGTGTGTAAGTCCTGAATAGTTTGACTAATCAAAGGAAGCTGGCTGACTGGCAGACTGGGAATGCCTTTGAGAGTGAGTAGGCTTTCCCAAGACATTGTGCAGCTTCTCTGTCAATAGTCAGAACCAATATGTTTGTAATTACTACCTCTCAGAAGCAGAGACCAAGGGGAGAGCCTTTTAGATAAGGGGTAGAGGGATGGGGGTGGGTGGAGATCAGGGTAGTAACAGAGTTTTGCCTTCAAAGGAAGGCTCCCCTGAAGGGGAGTCTCTCTGCGATTTGTCACAAAATCTTTTCCCAAGTGCCTTTCTATGTTTGTAAGAGGGCCTCTTATCAAAGGGTACTGTAGAGAGGAGAATATGCCTGCAGTCTTTCATGGTCTTGCCTTGCTCCTGCAGAATATTCAAAAGACTGGCAGCTCATAGTCCAATCAAAAGGTCATTATCTAAGGAGAGTTCTGGGAGTTTTAATTTAAAGACTTCAGGAATGGACCGACCTTGTAACCATGCATATCGTCTAATCCTTCTATATAAAGTCAAAACCTTCATCTCCTAGGGTGGCTAGAATTCCCAGCTTACAATTCAGTTCAATCAGCATACAGTAACGCACACAATTTTCAACCAACATGAAAATACTCCCGCACTTAAAAACATTATAAATTCTTATAGTAACTCCAGGCTGTTACGCTCATCCAACAAACTGCTGGTCCAAACTCTCAAAGCTAACAACTCAGCTGGAGACTCCGTTTGCCAACTTTGCTGGTAAAACCTGGAATTCACTTCCAGCTAACCTTACTCCTCTCTAAATCATTTCAAAAAGTCTCAAACAGTATTTTACAACACACTGGCTTTGTCCCTGTTCCAATCCTGACTGACAATTACTTTCATATTATAAACAGTACTATATGCACTTCTGTTGCTCATTTAACCTACTACTTTTAAGCAATGATACACTGTGAATCTTTCTAGTCCCTTCATGAGGGCTCTACTGAACATACTTTGTAAAACATGCTTTACTCTTTGTGTGATGATTATCTGTATGACTGGAGTTTGAACATACTTTGTAAAACATGCTTTACTGTGAATCTTTCTAGTCCCTTCATGAGGCCTATACTGAACATACTTTGTAAAACATGCTTTACTCTTTTGTCTGATGATTATCTGTATGACTGGAGCTTTTCTCCATGGGCCTCTGCTGAAAATAGACATGTACCTAGTTGGACTACCTGGTCAACAAATGTAAAACAAAATAAATACAATAAAATAATCACAGAGACCAATGGCAGCAGCCTTAGACATAGCATCAAGTGGATCATAGCTGTATTTGATGCTGTCTGCCTATTCGTGTAGCTTAGGACAGAAGAGACTGCATTTGCTGTTTGAAGTCTGCTGTCTGAAGTTATATCATGACCTTATGCTGAGAGTGTAGCACAGAAATTAGCTATCTAGTCATTTGTGTTTGATTATTAATAGCTCTGAATGTTAGAGTGGCTGTGGCATAAACTTTCTTACTCCGTCTATCCATGGCCCTGCTGTCCTCGTCTGAGTGGAGAGCATTAGGAGTGGGAAGTAGCTTGGATGGCTTATCAAGGATAGAGAAACTGCTGCAGGGCAGGCCTACAATTTTCATACATGCAAATAAGCTCATCAGGGATCTTGTAAAACCTGACTGGACTCTTAGGAACAGGTGGGCAAGAGTCAAGTGTTAAGGAAGAAAAAGAATGAAAGGCATGAAGATGAGCTTTGTGGACTAGAGGAACTGGTGAAGGAGCCAGAGCACCCATCTCCAGGAGGCTGCAGTATCTCTTTTGTACCACAGAGATTTGCCTCGACTTCCATTCAAAATGTCCCAACATATTCTAAATGCTTTCTCCGAAGGTAGCTTCTTCTAAGGAAGAGTCAGGAGATGTGAAGCCATGCTCAAGAGAGTGAACTTGTGAAAAGTAATCCAGATAATGATTAGAATCAGGTTCTGGATGCTCTTCAAAGGATGAAGAATCCAAGATGCTTTTGTGGTATGGTTTCAGTTAGCTGGGTCACAAAGGGAGGTTTCAGGGCCATGACAGTTTTAAATAATCCCAGAGAGATGTTTATACATTCCTTTCCTCGGGAAGGTAGGTCAGATGTTTGCTTTTTTGTTTCTTCTTTTTTGGGGTGACATCTGCCCTACATGAGTCTTGGGGTTTCAGAACCTTGCTTCATCTCAATAAGTGTATCAGAGACCTCTTCCCATACAAGGATCCGACATATTCCATGCAGTTCCTCTGAGATAAGATGCAGTTCATCCGAGGTAGCCACAGTCTGCAACATCTCAGGTGCCATACCAGTCTCCAACAGGGTCATTGTAGCAGGCACCTAAGAGATAATCTGACATACCACAGGCTCAACCACCTTAGAGGGTATGTCTAACTCACAGACGTTGGACTGCAAATCATCTTGAGTTTCTTTTTAGGGTGAAAGGAGACATTGGGAGACTGGGAGTTCACCATCTTAAAATGGGCTAAGCAGTTCACTTGAGTTTCACAAAAGGTATTTTGCAAGAAAAGTCCCGATTGGAGGATCTTTGCTATATACAACTGACAAATGGATTTGTAGTTCTGTTCTGGGCCTAGGCAAAAAAGACAATGTGTAAGTCCTTGTATGAAATCTGCCTACTGCACTCAATTACCACTCCTAGATGACATCTAACAAATTTAAAACACAGTCAAAAAAAAAAAAAAAAAAAAAAAAAGGAATGTTCCCAAAAATATGGCAATTATCTGACAATGATTAGCAAAGCAATGGTATGAGCGACCAAAAGTGGATCAGTCAGATGAGTGTGTGACCTGCTTCTCGCTGGCATCAAGATAGTCATTCTGTGTACGTCCATTCAGGTCTAGTTTGAAACATAAAAGCACATATAATAGAAAAAGAAGTTATGTACCTACCATAACATTCCATGTTAGTCGTCTCCTCTCGCCTTCTTTCTTGCTGGTTGGTTCGGAGCCGATCCTCAGCTCCGACTCGGCCATCTTCTAAAGCTCGAGAGCTACATACTGGCTCGAGGCCTCCCCATATCCCATGATGCCTGGCGCTAGAAACCCAGATCTCGTTTGGTGAGACTAACAGCAGACAAAATAGTGAAGGAATCCTATCCTATCATACATAAGCCCAACTATACTAGGTAGAGTGGGATAGCCAGAGAACACTCAGCCAGTGTAAATCCATAGAGAAACTCTTCTCGGTCTAGTAGGATAGGGGGATGGAGGGTGGGACGCAAGAAAGGCGGCGAGAGGAGACCACTAACATAGAACGTTATGGTAGGTACATAACTTCTTTATGTTAAGTTGTCTATCTCACCTTCATTCTTGCTGGTTGGGACAGCGTACCTAGCACCTAATATCCTGGGTGGTTCAGTGGAACAGACTCTTCAGAATAGTGGAACCAAAATCAGCTCTGCTCCTGGAAACCACGTCCAACTTTTAATGAAGTATGAGGATTTTCCCACGTGGCCGCTGCACAAACAGATTCCATGGGCAACCTAGCTTGAAAAGCAACAGAAGGGGCTAATGCTCTGGTGGAGTGGCCTTTAGATTTAACAGGCAATTCTTTCTTCCTCAGCTGATAGATAAAGGTTATGATAGAAGTCAGCCACCTAGATAAAGTTACTTTTGATACTGGTAGGCCTTGTTTGCCCTCTGCATAAAGTACAGTTTTGTACCTACCATAAATGTAGATGTTCGAAGATCCACATTGCTGCAGTCCTTACTTATGGGTAGTCCGCTGTCCTTGGTCGGCCCGAATACCAGAGTATTAGGCTGACGTCGGTCATGGGCGCTCAGCACTGACATCAGAGCGTCAGGGTATAAAAGCGCATGACCGACGTCATATCCTCAGTCTTTTCTTGCCCCAGATGTCAGAAGGCCCTAAAAAGAAAGGCCACAGCCCAAAAACAGGATACCTCCCAAAAACATGCCCAACAACAACCATCACCCAAACCATATTACCATGCCAAACTACAGAGGGGAAGGAGGGAGGGTAAATTGGACTGCAGCAATGTGGATCTTCGAACATCTACATTTATGGTAGGTACAAAACTGTACTATGTTCTTCATCTCACATTGCTGCAGTCCTTACTTATGGGTAGAATCCCAAAGCAGAGGTAAAGGGAGGATGGCAAAATCATAAAGCATTAGGGGCTGCTAAAATGCCCTGTAATATAGCAGATGCAAACCCAGCCCTAGACTTAGAATAAAGAGGAAAGTGGTAATGCTTGGAGAAAGTATGTACTGAACTCCAAGTGGCTGCTTCCAAAATATCTTTTGTAGCTACCCCCCTTAGAAAGGCAGTAGAAGTGGCAGTAGCTCTAGTGGAATGAGGTCTGATTCCAGCAGGAACCTCCTTACCATGATGGGAATAACAGAAAGAAATACAAAACCCAATCCATTTAGAAATAGTTTGTTTTGAAACAGGTTTCCCCTGAGAACCCAAAGCAAAAGAAACAAACAACTGCTGAGACTGCCTGAACCCCTTGGTTCTGCTCAAATAATAACGTAACTGTCTGTGAATATCCAAAGTATGCAAAATCTTCTCCCTTTATTTTGGGGTTTGCATAAAAAGTAGGCAAATGAATAGTTTGGTTCAAGGCCACACTAGAAACCACTTTAGGCATAAAGGAAGGATTAGTACGCAAAGATACCCTATCCTTATGAAAAATCAGGAAAGGTTCCACTGCCATAAGGGCCTGTAATTCAGAAACCCTTCTTGCAGAGGTAATGGCCAACAAAAAAGCAGTCTTCCATGATAAATACTTTAACTCGGCAGTAGCTGCAGGCTCAAAAGGTTGTAGAGTAAGTTTTTCCAACACAAAATTGAGATCCCAAGCAGGAGTAGGAGCTCTACGTGGGGGTCTTATGTTCTTTGCCCCTCTAAGAAATTGCTTAAACAAAGGATGGGAAAACAAAGGAGGGTCACAGTCATAGTGAGCAGAAATGGCTGCAGCATGAACCTTTATCGAGGAGAAAGACAAACCCTTGTCCAATAACTCAGTAAGATATTGAAGAGAAACACTTAAATCAGGCTTGGAAACATTAAAGTCCTTCGCTCTGCTCCAAAGAAAA
This sequence comes from Protopterus annectens, assembly GCF_019279795.1. Lineage (NCBI taxonomy): Eukaryota > Metazoa > Chordata > Ceratodontiformes > Protopteridae > Protopterus > Protopterus annectens. The sequence goes on from NC_056749.1 coordinate 91,026,229, forward strand.
AATCTCCTCCATTTATCTGCGTAAACTTTCCTTGTACTAGGCCTTCTGGCCTCCAAAATAACATTCAAAACTTGCTGTGGAAGCTAAAACAGAATATGCCAGGCTGTGAGATGCAGAGACTGAATCTTGACATTGAGGAAGTGATTGCCCTCCTGAGACAAAAGATGCGGAATCAAAGGCAGAGGCCATGGAGGCTCCCGTACTAAACTCCTCAGTAGTGGGTACCAGTGCTGTCGAGGCCAATCCGGCGCTATCAGAATCATGGATGGCTTGTCTATTCTGGCCTTCAGGAGTACCTTGGGAATGAGAGGCAGAGGTGGAAAGGCATAGACATGAAGATTGCTCCAACTGAATGATAGAGCATCCACCTTCCAAGCTGTGGGATGAAACATTTTTGTGCAAAACTTTGGCAACTGGTAATTTAGTGGAGAAGCGAACAGATCTATGTCTGGAGTCCCCATAACACTGTCAACTTTTGAAACACATGAGGATCCAGTTTCCACTCGTGAGGATCCACAATTTGTCTGCTCAACACATCTGCTAAGGAGTTCTGTGCTCCTGGTAGAAACCTTGCCTGAAGATTGAGTTGTAAACTGAGAGCAGTCTCCCACAAAATCATCGCTTGCCTGCAAAGAGGGTACGAATGGGTTCCCCCTTGCTTGTTGATGTACCACATGACAGTAGTGTTGTCTGTTTGAATCAACACCTGTCCTGGGTGAAGTAAATCCCTGAAAGCCATCAATGCAAATTGAACTGCTAACATCTCCTTCAAGTTGATATGCAAATGTAGAAGTCTGACAGGCCACGTGTCTTGCACCCATTTTCCATTGAGGTGTGCTCCCCAAGCCTTGTCCGAGGCATCTGTCGTTAAAATCTGACTCGCCTCTGGTCGGGTCACAGAGAGTCCCTTGTTTAGGTGACATTCCTGAGCCCACCACAAAAACTCCTTCTGAATGCAAGGTATTATTGGAATGACAGTGTCTAGATCTTGGCAGTGTTGTGTCCATACATTTTTGAGATACCATTGAAGCTTCCTCATATGCAGTTTGGCATTGGGAAGCACCAGAATACAAGATGCCATGAACCCCAAGGCTTGAAGGACTGTCCTTGCAGTCAGCCTGGACTGTAGAGACCTTTGATGGAAATAAAGAGAAAGACTTCTTTGTTTGTCCGGGGTCAAAAAGGCCATCTGGGAAGCTGTATTCAGTCTCACACCCAGAAAGCACATGTCCCGAGAGGGTACTAGACTGGACTTTGTTTCGTTCACAGAATACCCTAGGCATCTTAACACTACCATCACATACTGTAGATGATGAAGAAGATCGTCCTTGTGTTGTGCAATAATCAGGCAATCGTCCAAATAAGGATAAATCTGTATTCCTCTTAACCTGAAAAAGGCTATCACTGGAGCCAGAACCTTTGTGAACACCCTGGGCGCAGTAGATAAGCCAAAGGGCAATGCAGAGAACTGATAATGTAAATTTCCAGCCCAAAAACGCAGGTACCTCCTGCAACTGGGCCTGATAGGAACATGAAGTTAAGCCTCTTTGAGATCCAGAGTTACCATCCAGTGATCTTTTCCCAACAGAGGTAAAAGCTGTTGTAACGTCAGCATTTTGAACCTTGGAATGTCCAGATAAGTGTTGAGGATAGATAAATCCAAAATTGGTCTCCACGTGTCCCCTTTCTTTGGTACTAGAAACAGGCGAGAATAAAATCCTAGTCCCACTTCTGACAGAGGAACTGGCTGAATAGCTCCTATTTGAAGAAGCAAAGAAATCTGCTTGTGAGCCTCTATCCTTTGCCGAGGAGGAACGTCTGGCATGCCTTTGAAAGGAGGCAATGTATGGAAATAAAACTTGTAGCCTCGGTTTATAATGTCCAACACCCATTTGTCCTGGGTGACTAAAAGCCAGTTTTGCTTGAAGAGTGCTAACTTTCCTCCCAAAGGAGCTGCCAGGCAAGAAGAATCTGGCAGCTGAAAATGCAGGTCATTGGGCCTGTTTACGAAAGGACTGGCCCCTGCCCTCACCTGCAGATTGTGCAGGCGAACTCCAAGTTCTAGGCCTGAATGTACTGTGAGCTCTGCCCCTGCCACGTTTAGATCTACCCCTAGATTGAGAATCAGAAGAAGGGTAGGTCCACCCCTTAGTAGGCCAATTTCTACTAAACTTTGGAGGTTGCACCTGCAAAAAATCTTTAACAGTCTGCATAGACTTAGCTTTGTCTTCCATTTTCTTCAAAACCGACTCCACAGGGGGACCAAACAAAACTTCAGACTGTAAAGGGGCATCCAGAATTCTAGTTTTAACATGCTCGGACAAATTCTGATCCTTAAGCCAGGCGTGCCTGCGAAGAACTGAACCAATGGCAGCCACCCTAGAAGAGGCCTGCACAGCATCAAAACCACACTGCAAAGAATGCTTACCCACCTGTTCAGAGACATGTACTAAATCCTGCAATTCTTTACACTCTATGCCCTCTGCCAAAGCATCCACTTTAGATTTTAGCTGAGAAAGGAGGAAATTCTGATACTTCAACATATGAAACTGTCAATTTAAAGCCCTCATTGCTAAAGTAGAAGAGGTATACACCTTCTTACCCCATCTATCCAAAGCTCTAGCTTCCTTATCTAGAGGAACCGGATTCTTTACAACAGAGGCTCTAACACCCTTAGGCCCCTGACTAATAGTTTCTGGGTCCGCCCTAGGACTCTTATACAGATATTTATGAGCCTCAGGCACCCTGTAATATCTGTCCGGTTTAACTGGCGCAGGAGGCAAAGAATCTGGATTAAGGGAAGCCTCCGAGAAAACATCTTGAACAACATCCAAAACAGGAGGTATAGCCAAGGGTCTATGCTGTGGTAAAACAAGAATTCCCTAAGCCTCTTCCTTGAATCAGAGAAATCCTGTCCTTCCCACTTAAAATGCTCCCTCATAGAATGCAGAGTTTCTGAAAATGAAAAATCCTCTGGAGGAGAAGCAGAAGGAGTGGAATCCTCTGCATCCGAATCCGAATAAGGAGGAAAATCTAGAATATCTTCAGCAGAAGACTCTGAGTCATCTGAGGCCTGATCCAAACTTTCCAACTCTGGCTCCACCCTGGGCCTCTTATCAGGAGGGGGCATAGAGCCTCTAATTAAAGTAATCAAATCTTCTGCCATTTTAAGCATGTGCTTTTTAGGCACAGACCCTGAAGTACCTGGAGGGACACCAGAGGAAGGCAAAACAGACCTGCCCTTAGAAGAAGCCTTAGGAATAGAAGCAGAAGGCCTAACCACCTTAGGCATAGAAGGGAGAACAGTAACTTGAGAGGCCCCTTCAGCCTGACCTGACTCCTGGGAGGCCACATCCTGCAAAATCAAAGTTTCCCCCTGAGACTCAACAGAAACTTCAACCGGATCCCCCTGCTCTACTGTAGCTTCTGCAGGACCGGCGTCCGTAACGGACGAATCAACCTGTCTAGGTTTCAAGGATTTGTCTTTGCGCTTCTTCAGGAAGCGGCCGGAGGATCCGACGGCATATTATAATTACACCGCTTACCAAAGACTAACCTAGCACAATCTAACCTTCTTTTTATAGTGCGCTTATTAAACCTAGCACAAAACCGACACCCGACTACGTCGTGGTCCGGTCCCAAACAAGGAATGCAAAGAGAGTGATAATCCCTATGCGGTATCTGTTTCCCACAAGAAATACAATTATTCACTTTTTCTGACATCCGGAATTAACTGAGGCAAGAAAAAACAAAAATATTCCCCAACGGGGTACTTAGCCCAACTTGGTTTCGGTCTGAAACTCAGAATTCGAAAATTTCAGAACGCCGAACGGCACTCGCAACGCTGCTTCTGCATCGGACCATGCGGCAAAAAAGACTGAGGATATGACGTCGGTCATGCGCTTTTATACCCTGACGCTCTGATGTCAGTGCTGAGCGCCCATGACCGACGTCAGCCTAATACTCTGGTATTCGGGCCGACCGAGGACAGCGGACTACCCATAAGTAAGGACTGCAGCAATGTGAGATGAAGAACATGAGGGGAAAAGCTGATCCGATTTTCTGAAGTCATTAGTCCTATGCAAATAAAAGTGCAGTTGCCTGTGAACATCTAAATGATGTTACTTATATTCTCCCCTGTTGGAATGGTTGGGGAAAAATACAGAAAGGTCAATGGACTGGTTCAAGTTATTCTCAGAAGAGATCTTAGGAAGGATAAGAGCAACCCCGACTTCGTGGAACACTAGGTAAGGGGGATGGATACAAAGAGCCTGCAGTTCAGAAACTCTTCTCGCTGAAGTAATTGCTACCAGAAAAAGTGTTTTCCAAGATAAAAACTTCAAAGAAAAGGAAGCTGCAGGTTCAAAGGGGGGCAAAATTAGAGAGGCTAGAATCAAATTCAGATCCCACAGGGGTGCAGGATCTCTAACCGGGGGCCTGAGCAGAATGGTTCCTCTGAGGAAGGCCTTACAAAGCTTATGAGACATTATACTACTTTCTGAAAGGCCAATGTGAAAATTTGAAATTGCGGCTAACTGCACTCTAAATTGTAGTGTAAGCAGACCCAGTATGAAAGATCTCCGCAAGAAATTCCAGGATGTGGTGAACAGGGGCTGAAAAGGGATCTACATTCTTAGCCTCTGCCCAGGAAGAAAAATGTTTCCACTTACTAGCGTAAGTTTTTCTAGTGGTAAACTTGTGCGATGATAAAATGATTTCACGCACCGACTGGGAGATATCAGGAAGCCTGGCTAGGGTTGGAAGTGAAGCAACCAAGCCGTGAGCTTGAGAGATTGTAGGGAATGATGCAGCCCACCCGACTGATGGATCAGGAGGTCTGGAGCTGGGTCCAGAGTCCAAGGCTGCTCGATAAGATAATGATAAAGGAACGGAAACCATATTTGTCGAGGCCAGTAAGGAGCAATGAGGATTATTCTGCAACCCAATACGGTAGCTTTCTGTATCAGCTTGGGAATTAGGGGAAAAGGAGGGAATGCATACAGAAGTCCCTGAGGCCAATCGTGGACTACAGCGTCTCTGGGGGAATGCTCTGGATGTGATAGGAGAGAGAAGAAGTTGCTGCACTTGCTGTTGAAGGGGGTGGCAAAGCAAGGTTGCCCCCATTTGCGGAAGATTTGGTCCGCTACTACTTGATTCAGAGACCACTCGTAAGGCATGAGAATAGCTCTGCTCAGCCTGTCTGCTATGACATTGGATTTCCCAGGGATATGCGTTGCAGTCAAACCGTTGGGAAGAGATCACCCACTGCCAGAGTCTGAGTGCTTCTCGACATAGGGGGTAGGACCTGGTTCCGCCCTGCTTGTTGATGTACCACATGACTGACATATTGTACGTTTGAACTGCAACTGTCCCGGTAGGAAGAGAGTCCTGAAGAGCTTGCAATGCTAAAAGCACGGCCCTCATCTCCAAGACGTTTATGTGCAGATGGTACTCTTGAGGTTGCCAGGTACCCTGGACTGTTCTGCCCTGATAATGCTCCCTCCACCCGATCAGAGAGGCATCCATGGTCACCGTAGCAACTGGTGGGGGAAGTACAAATGGTCTGCCCAGGGGCACTGATGAGGAGACCATCCACCACACAAGGTGCTTTTTGCATGTTTCTGTGATGATAATCATGTGAGACATAGGAAGCTGCTGGAAGGACCACTGGGTGAAAAGAAGCCATTGGAGGATCCTCATGTGAAAACGTGCCAGAGGGACGAGTATGATTGCTGCTGCCATGAGACCCAGGGTTTGGAGGATGAACCTGGCTTGAATTCTGTTGCATTGTAATAAGACCTGGACATGCCGCCGAATGACTAACACCCTGTCTGGTGGAAGGCTGGCTGACCTGTCTTTTGTATTTAAGTTTGTGCCTATAAAGATGATAGACTGACAAGGCGAAAAAGCAGATTTTCCAAAATTTATAGTGATATCTAGTCTGGAGCACGTCTGGATAGTATAGTCTCTGGCTTGCAGAAGGTGATGCCTGGTGGTAGCAGTGAGGAGCCAGTTGTCTAGGTACGGAAACACCTGGAATCCTTGCCGTCTCAGGTGAGCGATAACTACTGCCATACATTTGGTGAACACCCTGGGGGCTGTGGTGAGACCAAAGGGCAGAGCTCTGAACTGATAATGGCTGGCTCCCAGCAGGAAGCGAAGGAATCTTCTGGAGTGCCTGTCCATTTTGATGTGGTAGTACGCATCCTGAAGATCTATGGAGCACATCCAATTGTCCTGAACCAGGAAGGGTAAAATGGACTGTAGCGTGACCACCCGAAACTTCATTCTTTGTACAGACCTGTTTAGTCTGCTGAGATCCAAAATGGGTCTCCAGTCCCCTGTCTTTTTTGGTACCAAAAAGAACCTTGAGTAAATTCCGGATCCTTGCTGGTCTGCTGGGACTTGCTGGATGGCCCTTTTTCTTAGCAGTTTTGAAACTTTCTGAACTGCTCGATCCCTTAGATTGGGTGGAACATCTGGAAGGGACTTGTTTGACAATAAAGGAGCGTAAACAAAAGGAATTCTGTAGCCTCCGGATATAACAGACTGTACCCATTTGTCTTGTGTTATGTCTTGCCAGGCTCTTGGGTACAGCGATAATCTTCCCCCGACTGCCTCCAGAGGTGAGCAGCCCGGCAACCCTTCAGGGATGCTGGAAGGGCTTGTCAGAGAAAGATTCTCTGCTGCCCTGGTTTTGCGGACAACCTCTGCCATGAGAGCGGCGTCTGTTATTGTTCCCTCCTCTGCCCCTGGAGGGAAACTCACCTCGTGTGTCTGGCAAGGCTCCCTGGGATTTCCGGAACCACATCTTTCCACTCTTCTGACCCTTGGGATATGGTCTGGAAGGAGTGGAAAAACGGACTCCTATGGCAGAGAGAGTCTTGCCTTCCTGCTCACGCCTGGTAAGGGTATCCTTCACCTGTGATCCAAAGAGAGAGGAACCATCAAAAGAGGTATTGGTGAAAAATGCTCTGAAAGGTTCCGCAAAGTTACATAGCCGCATCTAAGCATGCCTCCTTAGTGCCACGCCTGTGCCTGCGGCTCTACTCGTCCCATCGGCTGCATACGAAATGAGCCTCATGGATGAGTTTACCACTGAATTAAGAGTCGCCAGCTAGGAGGCTGCCTTAGCCTGGGCCCCCTCAGCTGATGGATCTTGGAGGGTATCCTCCAAGCTCTTTCAGGAGATCCCTCTGAAGACGGGTAAAGTGGCACAGGTAATTCAGGGACCACATAGAAAAGGTCGCTGAAGAGAACATCCACTTCCCATATCTGTCCATCGTCCTGGACTCCTTGTTAGGAGAATGGACAGATGAAGTTTCAGCCAACTCCTCCTTTGTGGCCGCCGCTACCACCATGGCATCAATGGGGACACCTTTGGTCAAGAACTGTTTGTCCTGCGGTGCAGTAATGAATTTGGCAAGTCTTCTAGGGGTCGGTTCCACTGTGTCTGGAGCCGTCCACGCCATCAGAGCCATCACAGACATCAGTGGGTCAAAAGGCGGAGACACCCAGGAGGTGGAAGGTCGGGATCCAAACGCATCCAGGAATACAGACTCATCCTCAGAAGGGCTTAGGGCAGTCCAGTTCCCCCTCTGCCCAAGCATCTCAAGGATGTCTGAGAAGGAGACATCTTCAGAGGGGGATCTTGGGGATCCTTCCAACTCCTCTAAGTCGGTATCCGATGTGATAGACTCGGGGGAGTCAACATGCTTCCTCTTGCAAGATGGCTCCTCTGAATGGTCAGGGGAGGCCTCGGAAGAGGAGGATACACCCAAAGGGGTGTCCTGGAGCACTGGATCCCCACACGAGGTCTGGAAGAGGGGCAAAGGCTGACACAGGCACCCTAGGGGGAGGAGCCGATGGGGTCGATCGAGGGACTGACTCTGGGGCCAGTACACTCATCACCACCTCAAAGGCGTCCCTACCCGGAAGCAGAGATGGCTCCGGTTCTGAAGAAACCAGAACCCCTCCCTGCACCAAGGGGGACTGCTCCGAGGCAGACGTGGAAGCCGAGCTGAAGATGCTACTTGCCCCCTCGGAGCCGATGAGGGAGTCTCAGCGTCCAGATCCCTCCACGGACGGTACCATGGAAGGGATCGGAGCCAACGACGGAACCGAAGGAGAACGTATGGGAGCCGACGGTTCCACAACTCAAACCCCAACGAACTCTGGCTCTGAGCTCATAAGATGAGTAGGAGGAGGAATATCTACAGCCGTGGACGGAGCAGACACCTGATGAGGGAGGCTGAACAACATTTTAGCTACGGCCTGCGATTTTAACAGCCTACTGACCACTCTTTCCAAGTCATGGTCCGAAAGTCTTTAGGACCGAGAAGAGTGGGATGAGCGATGACTACGCTCTGACTGCAGCATAGGCGACTTCGGAGTCGAACGTATCGACTCCAGAGAAGGAGACCTGGACCTTTTTCGACACTCAGACAGCTCAGAAGAACATGTCGGAGCCGACTGAGAAGGAGGAACATCGGTTCTAGCCGGAGCCAAGATGGATGGTATGGCTTCACCCAACGACGGCTCCAAACTGGGAGCCGAAGGTTTAGGTGGCCTAGAAGATTTCATGGGCTGAGCCTTCGCCGGTGAATCTTGGGGTTTAAGTAGACCCTGCAAGATCAATTTGTTTTTGCGCTCCTGCAGGACTCTTGGACTGAACTCATGGCAAATTGAGCAAGAGTCCTGCAGGTGCACTGAGCCCAAACAATAAACACAAGAAGTGTGACCATCTGTCAGAGACATCTTCTGACAGCACGAGTCATGCTTCTTGAATCCGGACGGCTTAGGATCCTTGGACATCCTGAAAGAAGAAAAACCAAGGAAAAAAAAACACACCAAAGAGGTAACTAACCACAATAAAAATATACTACAGTTACCAGAACAAACTACACTATAACAACAATAATTAACTATAGCTACCAGTAATAAAATAATTTTTTTTTTTGTTTGTTTAAGGGAGACCGGGAGAAAAAAGGTCATCCTCTAACTTAACCGGAAAACTTTTAGAGGTAAGGTTATCCTCCAACTTAAATGGAAAACCTTAAGAGGAAAGAGAAAAGGGGGAGGAGAAACTGTCTAAATAAAAAACGAGTTTCTGAGGGGAAAAGACAAGGAATCAGACACGAACACAACTCTAATACCAAAGATATATCTAAACGAGAATTTCTATGCTAAAACTAACTAGTTTTATGACAGAAAAAACACAACATAAAAGTTTTATACGACCTGAGCCAGTAGAGCAATCTCGCAGCAGAAGCGGCAAATGAGATCTGAGTTTCTAGCGCCAGGCATCATGGGATATGGGGAGGCCTCGGGTCAGTATGCAACTCTCGAGCTTTAGAAGATGGCCGAGTTGGAGCCGAGGATCAGCTCCGAACCAACCACTAAGAATGAAGGCGAGATAGACAACTTAACATCATCATTTACCAGAGAGGAAAACTGCAAAAACTGAAATTCCCGAATGGTTAGGTTTTCCCAGGGTAAACACTTGCCCAACATGCCCTTTTCTCCACTGTAGTGCAATCCTGGAGTTGGTATATATATTTGGGGAGGGGGGGTGTGAGGAGCACAGCCCCCATCTAGGTGGGTTTTACTTTGGTTTGTTTCCCATGTAACTTTGGGCAAGTGTTTACTTACCCTGAGAAAACTTCACCATTCGGGAATTTCGTTTTTTATGATTTCTGCCTCGGGTAAATAACATTAGGTTATATGGGCCTCGATGCTTCAAAGTATCCATCCATCCTTCTACCCCAATGTAACCTAGCTAAGGTCATATGTTGGACGTACTCTCTCAGGATGGTAAAGCTTTGGCATCCCGGCTTTACATCTGCAATGAAAACCAGTCTGTGATGAACACTGCAACAGTGATTTCAGTTAGGACATGTTACCCAAATGCAGTTAACTTGGAAGAAACATCAGCAGCATCATAGCTGCAATTGATATAATGTCTGGCTACTTCTGACACAAAATTAAGCAAGGATAATGCATAACATTTATTGTCTAAATTTGGCATATCAGTGCTAGCCTCTCCAAGGTTAGAAAGAAAAGATAAAAGGTTTCACATCAAAAGAATGTGAGACTTTACTGCTTGAAAAGCTAAGATGGCAGAGTTGTACACCTTCTTACAATACCTGTCAAAATGCACGCACTTGAAGCACTCCTTAGTATGGAGAACGTCGACATCTGTTCAGTAATTGAAACCTGGTTCAAGGCTCCACAGAGCACCCCAGCACTACTGGGCTACAACTCATACCATACATTTCGGCCACAGAACATGGCCTGAAACACAAAAGGAGGGGGTGTATCCATATTCATCAAGGATACCTACACCTCCAGGTTAAAGGCACAGCATGATACCTTCGAGATCATCCATGTGCAACTAACATCGGTCAAATCTGTAATGCAAATTGTGGCCTGCTACAGATCACCCTCCATGACCCAGGACCACCACTCCGCCTTTCTGGAAACACTGGAAAACATGAAGGTCCTACCGAACACCCTGATATTGGGCGATTTCAATTACCCTACTGTTAACTGGGAAAACTACTCAAGTACAAACTCCCAGGTCCAGCGGTTCCTGAAATTTATCAACTCAAATGCCTTGGATCCTCTGGTAAACTCCCCTACCAGAGGTGAAAACATATTGGACCTGGTCATCACCAACATGGGCAACAGGTGTTCTAAACCGGAGGTCAACCTGTCACTGGTTAGATCAGACCATAAACTAATCACACTGGATGTCCACACCACACCACCACCCCAACCAAGGAAACCACAGTGAAAAACTTTTCTATAGCAAACTTCACCTTACTTAAGACAGAGGTGGTAAGTTTCACAGCCCCCACGCTAAAGGATAACAGTGTCCAAGATGCGGGAACCTTTACAAATGAGCACAGACAAGGATGCATGGATTGTGCCATCCCTAGCAAAACCAAGACTCACTCCCCTAAGAGAAGGAAACCAGTCTGGTGGACCCCTGCCATAAACAGGCTATACAATAGAAGGATAAAACTAGTTCAGAAAAAAGCAAATTCCAAGAAGGAAAGACATCCCTGATCAGTATCAGTAAGAAACTAAAGTCCCTCATAAAATCATCCACGGCTAACTTCGAAAGAAAAAAAGCCAAGGATTTGAAAGATAACCACAAGGCCTTCTTTAGCTATGTCAAGAATCAAAGTGGTAACTCGAAGATAGGCTCTGAGCTAGTGCAAAATAGCACAAAATATACTGAACCTACTGATATTGCCAACATCCTGGCAGACTTGAGTGCAAACTTCACCCCCATCTCACCCCCAAAAGGGCCCACAACAATACCAGAAAAGTGTAGTGTTCCAGAAATCTCAGACGCACAAGTAAAAACAGCCCTTTCAAAAGCCAAAAGCACAGCATCAATGGGGCCAGATGGTGTCCCAGGCTGCGTCTTGCATGAACTACAGAACAAACTCCCCACCTAAGCACACTGTTCAACCTCAGCCTCTCCACATGCTACGTGCCCAAAGAATGGCGCACAGCAATGGTTATTCTGCTCCACAAAGGAGGGGCCACAACTGACCCTGGTAACTATCGCCCCATAAGCCTGACTAGCCTGGTCTGCAAGGCTATGGAGCGCATCATCATGGAAATCATTAACAAAGACAGTGGGAATCTCCAAACACTTGACCCAACCCAGTTTGACTTTCTTAAGGGCAGAACATGCCTACTAAACCTGGTTGACTTCTTTGAGACAGTCACCAAGGCTATAGATGAGGGGAAGGTGGTTCACACAGCCTACCATGACCTCGCCAAGGCTTTTGACACCATTGCCCACTTGGGAATTATAGAAAAACTCACCAGCCTGAACATAAACCCCTACATCACGAGATGTGTTGCCAACTGGCTTACAGACAGAACTCACACGGTAAGAATAGGGAGCTCCAGGTCAGACTCTAAACCAGTCAGAAGTGGTGTCCCACAAGGCTCGGTCCTGGGACCCCTACTGTTCGGCATATACTTCTCAGAAGTACAAGCAAACACAGGAGGACTATGCCTAACCAAATTCGCCAATGACAACTAACTGGGAGCCATAACTGACTCTCCGGCTGACACGGACATTCTCCAAAAGGGCCTTACTGAGACGGACACCTGGTGTCAAAGTCATGGTCTCAAGCTTAATGCCAAAAAATGCATAGTCATCCCGTTTGGGAAAAATAAAACACCCATGAATTACCACATAGGTGGCAGCCCCCTTAATACAGAAGAGGTAATAAGAGATCTGGGGACCCAGATAGATAGTAATCTCTCCTTTGACAATCATATTGCCAGTGTAGTTAGGAAATCCTTCTATGTAGCCAATCTAATTACTAAAGGGTCCGCATCTAGAAATAAAGAGGTTATAGTGCCCCTCTACTCGTCACTCATCAGACCCATCACAGAGTACAATGCCCCATTTGGGATGTACCCCATAAGACACTTCCAACAGCTAGACAGATCAGAAAAGTATCTCACCAAGAGGATTACTGGCCTCAAAAATATGCCCTATGCAGCCTGACTGGAAAAACTCAGTCTGTACTCAGTGGCATATCGCTTACTCAGTGGTGATCTCTACCTGACTTACAAAGCCATGTCCAACTCAGAATTGATGGACATGGCTCCACCTAAAAAAATCCAAGTCACTGCGAGCCACTCGCCACAACAATAAATAGAACATGTTGGAGGGATAGATTCCTGTCACAAAGACTCCCCATGCTTTGGAACAAAATTCCAAACTACATTAGGCAGAGCCCCTCACTAACACTCCAAGAGAAACCATGACGAGTGGATGGGTAACAGAAAATACACCACTGGGGTCACTTCATTGGCTCTTCTTGACAGAGGCTCAGTTAATTAATCAATGGGGCAACGAAAGCTGACACACACCGGCTAGGCTTATAAATGCCCTTGGGCAGATAGCCTAGTACCTACCTATGAACCTATGGCCCTGCTATCCTTGTAGGCAAGACAACAGGATACGAAATCAGTTTGATGGGCGTGTTGTCTATACAAAGAGAAATAACAGATGGATCAGAGGAAGGATTTTTATAGAAGAACTTTTGTTCATGAGAAAGTTAATAAAACCTGTCAGGTTTGTTAAGAGCAGGGAGCTAGGATTCAGGGAAGCAGCAGTAAATGCGTCTTCACAGAGCTTTCAGAACTGGTGGAAAAGCACTATTTAGGTGCAGATTGTAGTGTACAACCCTGTACTACAGCTTTCAAATTACAATACTAAAACCCTTTGGGGGACAGAGATGTAGCCTAACAAAGAACAGAAAGGTGGCTTTGTTTTGTATGTCTTAATTACTGCAATTTGACATATTACAATGCAATAGATCTCAGACTGAAAACTTAACTATAAAATCCAATAATGGGACCATCATCTCCCCAGACACCTATACAAAGCTATTAGGAGTAAACATTGACAATAAACTCAGATTTGATATACATATCAACCAAGCCATTAAGTCAGTCAACAAGAAACTTGGGACCCTATATAGAATTAAAGCCTTCCTTACCCCGAATGCCAAGGCAGCCACAGCCCATTCACACCTTCTCTCTACCCTACTATATGCCTCTCCTGTCCTCACTCACCTTAACAAATCTGATCTGGCCAAGCTCTCATCCTGCTATAATCATATTGCCAGGTTCGTTACAGGTCTACCCTACAGAACACACCACTGCACTAACCTGAAAAAGCTTGGATGGATAGAATTCCCACACCTTCTTCACCAGTCCCAACTCATAGAGGCCTTCAAAATCCTTAAACAACCTGAGAACACCCCAGCACTAAAAAACTTAATGACTCCCTACTCCAATCTAAGCTGCCTTCGCTCAGCAAACAGACTCCTTGTCCAAACAACTAAATCTCTCAACCTAGGTGGTGATGTGCTATTTGCCAACACCACTGGTAAAATATGGAACTCTCTCCCAAATAACATCATGCTTGCAACTTCTCTAAGTCAATTCAAAAATAGTCTAAAACTCCACTTCAAGTCACACTGGCTATGTCCTTGCTCAAACCCAGACTAGCTCTGTGCCATTAACTAAAACATAAACAACTAGCTAAGATGATAAGTACTTTGTATACTGTGATAAAAAAAATATGTAT
>NC_056749.1:91045362-91127862 GCF_019279795.1 Protopterus annectens
ACACGCTTCATTACCTCCTGTAACTTTTAATTACATTCCTCCATAACATGTTTGATTACCTCCCGTAACTTTTAATTACACTCCACTGTGGAATGAGATGTTTGATTACCTCCCATAACTTTTAATTACACTGCTCCATAACACGTTCCATTACCTCCCATAATTTTTAATTACATTCCTATAACTCATTCATTACCTCCTGTAATTTTATTTACACTCCTCCATAACATGTTTGATTACCTCCCACAATATTTATTACATTCCTCCATAACACGCTCGATTACCTCCCATAACGTTTAATTACACTCCTTCATAACAGTTTTGATTACCTCCAATAACTTAGTTACACTCCTTCACTTTCTCCACTAATCTTTTTCTACTAACTCCCCTAATTACGTAACTTAATTAATTAGAATTTTCCATGATGAAAGCATTAAGGACACTTCAAAAGGATGTCTGGCAAGAACTGGTATATATAATAAAAATGTACCTCTCAAAAAGGCCTCAGATAAATTAAGAGATGCCACAAGTGTATTATCCATACAGATATGAAAGTTGGAAATGGTGGTTAACTGCACTTTAATGGTAGAATAAGTAAGACCAGAGAGAAAAAAAAAACAGCCAAAAAAAATCCAGGATAGCATCCAGAGGTGCAGGGAAAGATCTAAGTCCTTGGAAGAAGCCCAAATGGAAAATCGCTTCCATTTACTATTTTTATTTATTTATTTATTTTTATTTATTTTACAGTTGTTGACCGGGATATTCCATCTGGGTGGAAGCCCATTTTCAGCAGAGGCCTGGGAAGAAAAGCTCAAAAAAAAAAAAAAGGTTAAAGTGTAGATTTTACAAAGAATTTATTGTACTCGAATATTTCTGTAAAAGAAATGAACATCAGATTAAACAATAAGTACTTTACATAGGTAAAAGACAGTTCAATTGTATTTTAGACATTTAGGTCATTTATATTTATTTATTTTTACATGGCAGGTGTAGACCTTTAGGTATGCATAAGTGCAGCAACAACATAGAAGAGTGGATGATTAATGAACATAGTAGTAGTTGTTACCAGAGTCTAAATAACTGGTAGGCGCCGTTAGCTCTGCTGCTCTAGGTTAATAGAGAGGGGGGGTTGGCTATGTGGGTGATGGAAAAAAGTGGGAGAGGAGTCTGGGAGGTGCCTATTATTTGAAGGGAGGAAGAATGTAGTGGGGCTGCATGCTGTTAGCCCGGGCTGGTACAGGAGCAGAGTCATTTACTAGTGAGGTGGTCTTTGAGCATTTTTTTGAACTGGTGTAGGTTGGTAGTGTTTAGGATGTGTTGGGGAACTGAGTTCCAAAGTTTGGAAATATGGTGGGAGTAAAGAATGTCTCCGGCTTTGTTGTTGGTTTTGGATACTTGGAGGAGTGTTTTGTGTGAGGATCTACTAGCATCCTGTGAGTATTTACTAGCATACATCTTTCTGCTTGAAGGATTCTGGGAGGAAGAAAGGATGTGAATAACTGTCTTGCAGAGTATAGGGATCCTTGGGCATCACTGAAATTGCAGGAATTATGCTGTTAGCTGAAGGGAGTGAAGGTTCAGGTGAGGAAGGCCTAAAGGATGAGAAATTAGATGCAGTAACAGTGTCCAGAACCCAGCATGGGTGTAGCAGTTGTGGTCAAAGGAAGAACTAAACTTGTCGGGACTAGACTGGCACAATGAGGATGACAGTTACTCTGCAATGAACTATTTCCTAAAGGTATTTGATTACAGCAGGAGTTGGGGGGGAGATTGGAGATACAGTACAGCAACGGCCAAAGATGTAGAACAGCATCCCTGCGTGACTGTCCCACTGGTGGGACCAGGGCATATAAACTGCTGTATCTTGTGCTGGATGGGAAAGCAAGCAGAACACAGCATGGGATGCCCCAGTGGTTAACAATCTGCACTTTTATAAGGGCAGAAGAATGCATTTGATCAGACTGTCCACCATGAAGCTGGATATCTCCAGGATATGCACTGTGATCAGAAAGCAATGAAAGGTCATCACTCATTGCCAAACTCTCACGGCCTCTTAACAGAGGGGAAAGGATCAAATTCCTCCTTGCTTGTTTAGGTTCCATACCCCAACATACGGTTGGTCTGGATGGCATTCATACCCTTAGAGAAAAGATCTTGAAAGGCCTGTCCTCATCTCCAAGATGTTGATGTGGAGATGGTCTTCTGAGACATGGTGCCCTGGCCAATCTTCCCCTTGAAATGTCCCAACCTCAAAAGGGAAGCATCTGTGGTGACCATGGTCTGTAGATGGGGAAGAGAAAAAGTCTGACCTATCATGATGAGGAGATTCCAGCCACCACTGAATATGGTGATGACAGATATTTGCTAGAGAAACTGGAAAGTTTGTAGAATGGGTCAGATACGACAACTGAACCGACAGGAGTCCACTATAGCATCCTCATGTGGAACATCATCAATGGACCCGGACAAATAAGAGGCAGCCATATGCCCAAAGAGATAAACTGAAGTTGCTGGCAGTTTGTAAACCTGAAGGATGTAACAAGCCTGTAAACAAAGAATTTAGCCTTGATGATGATAGTTTAACTGTATGGCTGACCATATCCAAATGCCAACAAATAAATTCCAGTACCTAAACCAGTTGCAGGCACTAATAATTCACTATTATGCACAAGGATGCTCACAGCTGCAGCAAGGAAACTTGGGCCTCGACTAGTAATGCCCTCATGAAAGCAGTTAGGAGCCAGTCACCCACGTAACGGAAGACCTGGAATCCCTGCAGCCTAAGCCAAGCTGCAACTACTGCCATGCATTTGGTGAACACCCGAAGCTGTGGTGACACCAAAAGGACAGAGCCAAACCTGAAAATGAGTGGCTCCAGCCAAAAACACACAAGCCTCCTGGAATGCCTTACTATCTTTATGTGATGGGTAAGCATCCTTGAGGTCTACAGAGCATTTTAGGAATGGACCGCACTGTGACCATCCAGAATTTGGTCTGTTCTCCAAATTAGTTCAACTTACTGGGATCAAAATGGGCCTAAGGTCACTGTTTTTATTTGGTATGAAAAAGAATCTTGAACAGACCCTGGATCCTCATTTGTCTGGTGGGACCTCATGGATGACTCCATTGAAAAGCAGATTTTAGATTTTCACTGCCACCTCCCTTCACTGGCAAGCTAGCACTTCAATAAATTGATTTTTGAGGGTCCTTTGGAGTGAACAAAAGTGGAATTGTATAACCTCTGGACATGACAACCCCCACAAGTCTGATGTGATGGTCTCCCAACCATTTGGGTTGAGCGACAGATGACCCCAGAGTGCCTCCAGGGTACAAAAGTCTGACTTATCAGGGGCACTGGAAGGGCCTCCGCGAGAAATTGCATTGGAAGCCTTGTTTTTAGCAGATCACCATATTGGCAGAATCTATTGCACTTGCCCACCAACGCAGAGGGGAACAGTCACTAGGGATGTCCTGGAAAAAAGTTGTTGCAATTTGCAAAACAAGAGATGCTGTCCACCCTTGTCATTCCTAGAGAAGGACCTATGAGGGTTAAAGAAGTGAGCTTCAATGACAGACCATGTCTTTTCCATCCTGCTCGCACCTAGTCAGCATCTTTTTCACCTCTGAGCCAAAAGGGAAGAGCCAACAGAGCACTTATAAAGGGTGCCTCAAAAATTGCATAAGCATATCCAAACATGACTGCACATGGTGATACCAGTACCTGCTGTGTGGGAAATTCCATAGGTTCATAGGCAGGTACTAGGCTATTGGCCCTAGGGCCTATTTAAGCCTAGCCAAAGTACACTGGCTTTCGCCACCCAAGAATATTATTTTCCTGTGCCACTGTCGAGCAGAGCCACAGAAGTGATCCCCGGGGTGAATTTCCTATCTCCCATCTCATCAGTCATACAGACCTTTGTCTCATATTTTTGGTCCGTTTCTTATAAAACTGTAGTTTTCTGGCAAATCATTGACAAAACATTGAGGGTTGAAGTCAGACAAATGACACAAATTTGAGTTTCAGACTTCATACCCTTCAGGAAATTAATGCTAATGTAAAACCTGCTATTTTATCGACTTTCTAAGTTTGTAAGAGCAATATTTAAAACATGTCTCTACTTTTGGGACTTTGCCTCCCCATTATTTATGGCTTTATCCAGATTTCTCGCTGTTAGAGGTTGAGAGGTATGTTGTCCATGCTGGACAAAAAACTCATGGAAATTTTAGATACAGACGGTATAGTCGACAACTAAGCCTTCAGAGTCTTCTGAATATCTGTAGGCTGCCAAGTCTTGATAATCACTGAAACTTTAGAGATGAGGTCCTACTGACATCTTGTCAAATGGCAAGGTAATTCAGCACATGTAAAGCAAAATGGCTGATTCGTGCGTGCGCTTTCCTAAATGATTCAATGTGCAAGACTCTCTGATGGGTGGAAGGACTGCAAAAGCCTCCTTGGACATGTCTTTCTTCACAGCCGCTGCAACCACAACGGCATTCACCAGTGGACCCTTTCTCCATTGGGGTCTGTCTTAGGTTCATAGATTAGTACTAGGTTAAATGCCCTTGTGGGCCATTTTGAGCCTAACCAATTACCCCATGTGAGAATCAAACCCTGCATCTTGTGCCTATACGGTGAACTCCTTAACCACCATGCCAACCTCCCACCCTGCTGTATTTGAATCCAGGACCATGTGTATAGCAGTCTTGCATTTAACACCTGTTACCACAACAAGGTCCCTTTGGAAGGGATGTTTTCCCTGGGTTGGTTCCACTATGTCAGGGTCTCTCCAAGCCTTCTGAGTCCACAAGGGCATCTGGGCAACCTAGGATATGGACTGGCACATATCAAAGGCCTCCAGAAAGACACACTCCTCAGGGAAGGGGCTTTGGTTCATAGGTTCATACTAGGCTATCTGCCCTAGGGCATTTATAAGCCTAGCCAGAGTGTGTTTGGCTTTCGCCACCCATTTTAAATGAATTTTGCTATACCCTTTTTCGAGGTTAGTATACTGTGCCTCTAACAGTGACACAGAAGTGATACCTGGGGTAAACCTACTATCTATGGTCCACCGACACTCTTTTAATAATTCATGCAAATCACAAAAAGAGTCTTCATGGGGGGGGGGGGGGGGTCGGGGGGGTTGGGGGAGCCCTCCCCTTCAACAAGTTCAGTGTCCTTGGTGAGGGATTCCTCAGGGGAATCCTCTTGCACTTACTCTTCTAATGTACCTCCCTAAGTAAAGAAGTCAGTGGAGAGACAGAAGAGATCGGGGGGGGTTGAAAGCAAGGAAGCCTGGAGACCCAACCCAATAGCATGGGCTCTTCCAGAGTCAACTGATGAGTACCCACAGGTGCAGATATGGGAAAAATTTGAACAGATCTGATGTAGCTGCCAATTTTCCCATCTCTAAATGGGAGTGTGTCCTCTCCACAAAGTTTAAAGCTGAAACTGAATCTGGCTGGCCAAACCTGGCACTTCCCAGATCCGAAGACCAGTGTGAGGTACAAGTGCCTAGCTCCAACTCTGCTGTCTCTAATACTGCGATCAAAGCAGAGTTATTGACAGCCAAAGCACTAAGGGGCAGGGATAATTCTGAAACCCAGAAGGTCAAACCAGACTTGAAATCCTCTGTTCCAATAAGTTCTCATCTCTGACAGTGCTAGTCAAGAATGCCAAGGAATGAGTCATTTTCAGAAGTAGCCAAGCCATTAGTGCCGCCAAGCAGGAGGGCAGCTTAGTCAGACCCAACAACCCTAGAAACAAGGGAATTGGAGAAGGGACCACAAAACTGGGAGCCAAAGCCTCAGGCCTTGGGGCAAATGAGGCAGGAATTATTCCTAGGTCCATCTGGGCCTGAAGAAAGAAAAGTATAGTTGTGTAAGATGTGATTATAACAGTGAATGTCCTCCTTCTGACTGTTGCAGTATTCTTTCACTTGAGATATCCTGCCAAGGACAGGCTAACATCCAGGCAGCATACTAAAGCCTTTGAACCTTCCTGGCATCGTAAATCAGATGCATGTCTTACATGCAAGGTGTAAGGTACATATGTCACATGGACACCTAATCCTCAGAAGTGAAGTGGGCCAGGAGAACCACAGCAACCCTAGAGAAACAACAACATGCCTATCAAGGAAGGGAAGTAGATGAAGTCTACATCACATGGGACTGTCCATTACCAACAATTCAAAAGACGATGCTAGAAAACCAGATATAGTGATCCAGGAAAAGAAGACAAAAGTAGCATTGATCACTGAAATTGCCATAGCCAGTGACTACAGTGTCCTGCGCACAGAGAGACAAAGTTATAGAATATCAGGATCTGCAAGCTGAAACAAAAGCAATGTGGTAGAAAGATACCCAAATAGTTCCAACAGTAGTAAGAGCAACTGGTCTTACAAAAAAGTCTAAAATGTTATTCAGATACACTACCAATACATGTAACTCTGTACGAACTGCAGGAGGAGTCATTACTGGGCATATTGCGGGTGCTGCGAAGAGCACTTTTGGCTGACATCAAAGAGTGAAAAAAATACTAATTTCATGAACTTTAATTGTACTTTGACTTAGGAATGGGGTCCATTCCTGTCACTGTATTAGAAACCCAAGGGATTTAGGGAAATTAAAAGAAAGGAAATAGGAGAGAAGTAGGACAACAGAATAATAACAACAGCACAGCAGGGAGACACTGAATACTGCAACAGGGAGACGTAGGACATCTACTGCTATGGTAAGATCATACATAACTTTACTAAGTCCTTCTTTACCACTACTGCAGAACTCTCAGATGGGCACAAACCCATGAAGGATAGCCCTGACAAACCCTGCTCTTGAAATAACATCCAACTTGTAATGCTTGTAAAATTGTTAACAGAAGACCAAGTAGCAGCTTCCAGGATGGATCTATTATACAGGTCCTTGAAAAAAGCACCATAAGACACTACTGCTGGTGGTAGGAGTATGAACTGTAGAGGAAAGCTACTTGTCATAACAAGAACAAAAGGATACGGCTTTAGATATCCAGGAAAAAATGGTTTGCTTAAACAATGCCAAACCCAGTTTACTGGTATGAAAGGTAACAAAATGTTGAGTTGTTCAGATTTTCTGATGCATTTTGTCTTATCCAAACAATATTTATTTATTTTACATTTGTTTACTGGGAAGGTCAGACTGGGCTGATAGCCCGTTTTCAGTGGAGGCCCGGGGGAGAAAAGGTCCAAAAACAAAAAAGAGAAAAAGAAAAATGTAGTAGATTCTGACAGTATAAACCTTAGATAAACATAAGTTGCATGCATAGTTACACACAGAATATAAAAGGAAAACAATAAAGAGCAAAATATCTGAACTAAGTACATCCAGTTCCAGTTCCTACTGACTTAGCAGGTTGTGAAGGAAAAAAAGAAGGAAAGCTCAACATACTGGTTCAAGGAGACATCAGGAAAGCTCAACATACTGATTCAAGGAGACAACATGAAAGTTCAACATACTGGTTCAAGGAGATATCAGGAAAGCTCAACATACTGGTTCAAGGAGACATCAGGAAAGCTCAACATACTGATTCAAGGAGACAACATGAAAGTTCAACATACTGGTTCAAGGAGATATCAGGAAAGCTCAACATACTGGTTTAAGGAGACATCAGGAAAGCTCAACATATTGGTTCAAGGAGACATCAGGAAAGCTCAACATACTGGTTCAAGGAGACATCAGGAAAGCTCAACATACTGGTTCAAGGAGACATCATTAACCACCCTTGGCATAAAAGAAATATTAATACGAAGACAGCCTCCTGCCCTTGTCAAAACCCAAAAAAGGAGGCGCCACTATGACAGTTTGGAGTTCTGAAACTCTCTTGGCATAAGTAACAGCCTCCAATACTCTCTTCCAAGTACAATACTGCAGGGAAGAAAAGGCAGGCCCAAAAGGGGACTGGGCAGCCTTTTATCTGCTGTATTCCTTGACCTAAGACCTTTGACACTGTCTGTCACCCTGAATTTCTAACCTGATTCTCATCCTTAGGACTAGAAATGCCTTTTATTTCCTGGTTTGATAGTCATCTACCTGGTAAGCAGCAGGCTGTTAAATGTCATTCTAACATTATCTACTTTCTTCCTCTATCTGCGAGTGTTTTCCAAGGATCCATCCTAAACACACTCCTATGTAACATTTTCATAAGTGACCTACACAAAGTTAGTAAAGAAGCCACCATTAAATGTATACAGACGACTTCACACTCATCTGTGCTGCCAAGACTCTAGACAGACAACTAACTCAGAAGTCTATCCTCTCTGTCAAGTCATGGCTAAACAACTCATATCTCCTAGTGAACACCCCCCCCCCAAAAAAAACTACTCTTTCCACCCTGCCATACAATAACCAGACAACCCTCTTCTCCTGAATCTCTTCAAATATCACTACAATAGAAATAGTAGCCCACACTAAACATTACTATAGATGAAAACATGAAATCTGATTTCCACATAAAGGAAGCCATAAAAAAATCAAAAGCTTGACGCACTATATGATAAAGCCTTACTTAACTGATGATGCAAAAAAGTAAACAGCTACTGTATACTTACTCCCAACCATTCTACACAGAGCTCCCATTTTTACCAACTTTCAATCTACTCAATCTCACCTTATTACAGTTGCTACAACAAAATGCCTTAACTTGCTGTTGACATACCCCACACGTCCCATCACTGCTTAGCCTTAAAACAACTCTTCTGGACTGAACTCCCTCACTGCCTGCTTTATTCCCAGTTAGTAATCACACATACTTATCTACAGTCCTGAAAAATACCCAAGCCTGGCCCCTACTCTACAGTACACACCAAACAAATCCCTATGCTTTGGTGAGAAACAGCCACTGAATGTAACCACAAGCAACAAATTAGCAGGTGATTCCCACTTCTGCCATTATCTCAAAAATGTTGACCATCATACCACATCCACTAACAACCAGTAAACTCAAACCCTTCAAACAGCAACTAAAGCAACATTTGATGGACACTTGGTCCTGCTCAACTCCGGTTAAAATAACAACATGATGTGATACAAGTCTCAAACAAATTACAGTCCTTTCTATTTACTCTTTACTCTCCTTTTATGCTTTCCTACCCTGCCAAATAGACGGTCTTCCTTTTTCTTTTCGGCTTGTCACTGTGTGGACTTAAGCCTCCTGTCCATCTGCAACAGTCTCCTGTCTGCACAATTCAGGCTAACATTTCACTGCTACCCCTCACAGTTGCTAAACTGCACATACATGTTCTGATTCAGTCTTAAAAACTACTTAATGGTCTTACACTTAAGATCTGCATGGCACTGGAAAATTTCACTACACCTGGTGGAATAACTGTATCTCAATCTACTCAGTTTTATAGTCCACTTATTGTTCTGTAATCAATGTACCTTTTCTACTCGGTCCTCCACTAAAAAGAGGCTCTGCACAGCCAGACTATTCTGGTACACAAATGTAAATAAATTAAATAAATAAAAATAAGTTGAACTAGGAAGCCATGGATAGCCTTTGTCCTGAAAGAGCCATACCACCAAAAGGCAAAGCTGCCTCAACTCTGGGTATCAGTCTCTGGGCTGCATAACCTTCAGCTAAGGAGTGCATCTATTGTATTACTTGTATTACATTAAGGTCAGAAACATTTCTAACACAACAGACAGTGTACAATATAAACATTTCTTGTTACTGCAATAGTGGACTGGTATAAGCAAGATGTAGCCTTTTCAAACACAACTGCAGTGCAAGCCCCATGCTTGTCTACACTTCTGTCCTAATTCTACAGCATTGTTACCGTATTCCTAGCGAGTATCATAACGTGTAAAATGGAAGTAATGTTCCGTTAACTGAAGAACAAACAAAGGAAGAGGATTTACTAACACTCAATGACACAAAAAATACATTAGATTACAAAAAAAGCAATAAAGAAACAATACCAAATCAAAACAATCTATGACGTAGCATAGAAATCTGGAGAAAGTACAGTTTTGTACCTACCATAAATGTACATGTTCGAGTGTATACACTGCTGCAGTCATTACACTTGGGTTATCCTGCCGTCAGGCGGTTCCCCAGTCGGCCCGAGTTCCAAAGTCTTGGTCTGGCGTCGGTTGCTGTCGCCTCCTCCCTGACGTCAGTACAACAGGGGTATATAAGATGCAGCAGACAACATTTTCTTCAGTTTTTCTTGCCCCAGATGTCCGGTGCCTCCAAATAGGTAGACAATTCCAATTGCTAATAAAACATATATAAGAAAAGCAAATAACTTACAGCTACCAGCAAATACTTTCCATAGGTAGTAAGGGTAGAAGACATAGGTACGTACCAACCAGTAAGAGGGGAAGGAGGGAGGGTAACCTGGACTGCAGCAGTGTATACACTCGAACATCTACATTTATGGTAGGTACAAAACTGTACTATGTTCATCGTGTTACACTGCTGCAGTCATTACACTTGGGTAGAATCCCAAAGCTGAGGTAGGGTGGCTGGTTCTATAAGGCATTAGGGGTGGCTATAAGGCCCTGCAGCACTGCAGTGGCGAAGCCAGCTCTGGATTTAGAGTATAGAGGCAGATGGTAATGCTTGGTGAAGGTATGTACAGAACTCCAAGTTGCTGCTTCCAAAATATCCTTGGTAGGTACTCTCCTGAGGTAGGCAGTTGAAGTGGCTGTTGCCCTGGTGGAGAGATCTAATGCTGCTAGGTACAGGTTTTCCATGGTATGTGTAGCAGAAACGTATACAATGTCCTATCCATTTTGAAATAGTCTGTTTTGAAATGGCTTTTCCCTGTGTTCCTGCAGCATTTGCTACCAATAATTGCTCAGATTTTCTGAAAGCTTTGGTTTTGTCCAAGTAGAAGCGTAACTGCCTGTGAATGTCCAAAGAGTGCAGTAGTCTCTCCCCTTTATTCTGTGATTTAGGATAAAACGTTGGCAGGTGAATAGTTTGGTTTAGAGCCACACTGGATACCACCTTTGGCATAAAGGTAGGGTTAGTTCTTAAAGACACCCTGTCCTGGTGGAAAATGAGGAAAGGTTCCACTGCTATTAGTGCCTGTAATTCTGAAACTCTTCGTGCTGATGTTATTGCCAGGAGCAGAGCAGTTTTCCAAGAGATATATTTTAATTCTGCTGTGTTAGCTGGCTCAAAAGGAGGTAAAGTTAGTTTTTCCAAAACAAAGTTGAGGTCCCAAGTTGGAGTACGTGCTCTACAGGGCGGTCTTATGTTTTTAGCCCCTCTGAGGTACTGTTTTAACAGAGGATTAGAGAAAATTGGTGGATCTGTGTTGTAATGAGCAGAGATGTCAGAGGCATGGATCTTGATGGATGAGAAGGAGAGGCCTTTGTCCAGCATCTCAGTTAAGTATTGTGGTATCTGAGGAATGTTTGGGACAAGGGCGTCAAGGCTGTGAGCTTGGTTCCAGGCACAGAATCTCTTCCATTTATCCGAATAGGCTTTCCTGGTACTTGGCCTTCTGGCCTCCAGAATGATATCCATAACAGCTTTGGAGAGAGGCATTGCTTGCTTGACTAAGGAATCTTCCATGCAGCTAGGTTTAAGGTCTTTAGCTGGCTTTGTAGTATTTGATTGTTGTGCCGATTCAGCAGATGTGGGATTTGAGGCAAAATCCAGGGTGGTTCTTGTGCTAAGCTCCTTAAGATTGGGTACCAGTGCTGGCGTGGCCAGTCTGGTGCAATCAGGATCATCTTTGGCTCTTCTTGCCTGGCTTTTATGAGTACCTTTGGCAGGAGAGGTAGTGGTGGGAAAGCGTATACTTGTAGGTTCTCCCAGCTGAATGAGAGTGCATCCACTTTCCATGCTTGTGGATGGTAACTCCTTGTGCAGAATTTTTGTAGCTGGCAGTTTATTGGGGATGCAAACAGATCTATATCTGGGCTCCACCATATCTGTGTTATCATTCTGAATATTTGTGGATTCAATTCCCATTCGTGGGGATCCAGGATGTTTCTGTTTAAGTCATCTGCCAGTGTGTTTTTCTCTCCTGGCAGGAACTGGCAGGAATTGTGCTTGTAGATGAACTTGAAGGTTTATAGCTGTGTTCCACAAGGTCATTGTTTGTCTGCATAGGGGGTAGGAGTGAGTGCCCCCTTGCTTATGTACCACTTAACTGTGGTGTTTTCTGTCTTTATCAGTAGTTGTCCTGGATGCAGCAGGTCCCTGAAAGCCTATAAGAGCATTTTGTACAGCTAGCATCTCTTTTTGATTGATGTGAAGATGCCTTTGTTCTGCGGGCCACGTGCCCTGAATACATTTGTCTGCCATGTGTGCTCCCCAGGCATAATCCGATGCATCTGTTGTGTTTGCCTGGCTGTGGGTTGTGTAAAAGGCTGTCCGTTGTTGAGGTGACAAGCTTGAGCCCACCACTGAAACTCCTGTTGAAGGCAAGGGATTAGTGGTATAACTGTTTCCAAACTTTGACAGTGATGAGACCATACATTCTTTAGGTACCATTGTAGTTTCCTCATATGCAGTTTGGCATATGGAATTAGTAGTATGCACGATGCCATGTAACTCAAGGCCTGCAGAATTTTTCTTGCAGGGAGTTGGGTCTTTGTTGCCATCAATTGAAAGTATTGAGTCAGTTGTCTTTGCTTGTCTGGTGTGAGATGAGCCATCTGGGTCGTTGTGTTCAAGCTGGCACCCAGGAATATAATCTCTTCTGAGGGCACTAGTATTGATTTCTTTTCGTTTACTGTGTACCCCAGGCAACTTTGTAACTGTTTTACAAATGCCAGATGCTTTAGAAGAATGTCCTTGCTCTCTGCTTGAATCAGGCAGTCGTCCAGGTATGGATAAATTTGAATTCCTTTCCGTATGCAAAATGCAATTACTGGTGCCAGGCACTTTGTGAAGACCCTGGGCGCAGTTGATAAGCCAAAGGGCAGTGCAGAGAATTGGTAGTGCATTGAACCAGCTATGAATCTGAGGTATCTTCTGCAGTCTTGTCTGATAGGGACATGCAGGTATGCCTCCTTTAGGTCCAAAGTCACGAGCCAAGCTTTCTTGCCCAGCATGAGAAGCTGCTGCTGTATTGTCAACATTTTGAATTTTGGAACATCCAGGTAAGTGTTTAGAGATGAAAAATCCAGAATGGGCGACCAGGCTTTGTCCTTTCTGGGTACCAGAGTCTTGAGTAAAATCCTTGTTCTTGCTCCTATGATGGTACCTTTTGAATAGCTCTCATATCCATGAGTGCTGTAATTTGTTTTTGAGCCTCTGCCCATTGATTTGGTGGCAGATTTGGCATTCCTTTTAACTTTGGCAGTGTGAAAGTGGAACCTGTAACCTTGAAATACAATGTTGAGAACCCATTTGTCTTTGGTGATCATTTGCCAATTGTGGTAGAAGAGTGCCAGTTTTCCTCCCAAGGGGGCTGCCAAGAGAGATTTGTTTGACAGCTGTAGTGGGAAGTCATTGGAGCTGCTTTTTAAAATGGTTGGGGCCTGTTTTCCCCTTCTTTCTGGCCTGATGCAACCCATTGTCGAAGCCTGTAAGGACCTTGTGTTTGACCTCTACCTCTTGGACGTCTGTATCTTCCCCTTTGAGGTCTGTCTGTAATTGGAAAGGACCAATTCTTAGTTGGCCAGTTTCTGCTAAATCTAGCAGGCTGAACCTGTAAGAAATCCTTCAAAGTTTGCATAGATTTTGCCTTATCCTCCTTTTTCTTTAATACCTCTTCTGCCTTAACTCCTAATAACACATTCTGCTGCAAAGGTGCATCCAATAATTTTGCTTTAACGTGATCTGGTAACGTATGTTCTTTTAACCAAGCATGTCTTCTAATGACAGAGCCTGTAATTGCTGCTCTGCAGGAGGCCTCTAGAGAATCAAAACCACATTGCAAAGTATGCTTTCCCACTTGTTCAGCTGCATGCAATAAATCCTGCATTTCTTTAAAATTAGGAGGATCTGATTCTGGAAGCATTTTCTGTTTTAACTGAGACAGTAAACATTGCTGATATTTTAGCTTGTGAAACTGGAAATTTAAGGCTTTTATCGCTAAAGTTGCAGACGTATATACTTTCTTTCCCTATCTGTCTAATGCTCTGGAATCTCTGTCACAGGGGACTGGATTCTTGGCTGATGAGGCCTTAACTCCTTTGGGTCCCTGAGAAACAGTTTCAGGGTCAGCTACAGGGCTTTTATACAGAAATTTATGTGAGTCAGGGACTCTCTAGTATCTGTCAGGTTTAACATGGGCTGGAGGTAAGGAATCAGGATTTAAGCTGGATTCAGTATACACATCATCCACAATATCTAACAGTGGCGGAATAGCAAGGGGTCTATGTTGAGGTAATAAAAGGAAGTCTCTGAGCCTTTTCTTGGATTCTGAATAATCCTGGCCTTCCCAGTGGAAATTCTCCCTCATGGTATGTAGGGTTTCCCCAAAGGAGTAGTTCTCAGGCGATGAGGCTGATGGAATTGATTCCTCAGCATCAGAATCCTCATAAGGGGGTAAAGAGTATCCTAGGTCTGAGGATGAATCAGAAGAGATGGACACCTGGTCAGATGAGTCATAGTCTGCACCCTGTCTAGGCCTTTTATCAGGAGGGGGATGGGACCCCCTGATCAGAGTGATTAGGTCTTCGGCCATTTTGAGCATTTGTTTCTTAGACATGGAGGCCTTACCTGAAGAATGCTGTATTTGTTTCTTTGACTTTAAAGGAGGCTTAGACTTAGCTGAGGGTTTAATGCTTAACTGAGTAGGTCTGAAGACACCCTCTGTAGCTGTGGGTGTAGGCCTCGGATGCCTATCCTTGTCTTTGCGCTTTTTGTGTATTACGGTCTTCGGAAGTTCCGACAGCATGGTATAATTGAAATTTTTACCAAAATAATGTCGGGCAAAATCAAACCGACGTTTAATAGTGCGCTTGTTAAACCTAGCACAAAACCGACAACCAGTGACGTCGTGGTCTGGGCCTAGGCATGGGATACAACAGGAATGGAAATCCTTATGAGGTATTTGCTTCCCACAAGTAATACAGTTATTAATTTTTACTGACATCGGTCTGAGGCAAGAAAAAGTTTCCCCAACGGGGTACTTACCTTTGTAGAAGACTTTGGTTCTTGATTCAGAATGAAAATCTCAGGAGACGGCCGACCGGCACTTGCGAACTGCTTTTGCTTCAGGCACTGCACGGCAAGAAAGACTGAAGAAAATGGCGTCGGCTGCATCTTATATACCCCTGTTGCACTGACGTCAGGGAGGAAGCGACAGCAACTGACGCCGGACCAAGACTTTGGAACTCAAGCCAAATGGGGAACCACCTGACGTCAGGATAACCCAAGTGTAATGACTGCAGCAGTGTAACACGATGAACATCTGGAAAATGGCAAACACTTGTAGATTGCTGACACAATCACTGCTACTAATTAAACATTAACTGTGAAAGCAGAGATGTTATGTTCAACTTACAGGTTGGTGACAAATCAATCAGGACAGCTTCTTCAGCTTCTGCAATAAGAAGTAAGCAAAACCAGAATCAGAAAAAAAAGCAATACACTTAGTTATAAAATAAATTATCAAATCATTGTAACAAGAAGTACTTCTACAAATCAAACGCAGTTAAAGACATTCAATGTGAATACTTCCCTTAATTACATAAGAAAAGCATAGCACAGCTGAGAGACCCGAACCTTACCCTGCACCTATTATACTACTAATTCACAAATGTCGCCTTTGAGTACTTCGATGCCCAGCTGAAGTGATGCCTAAGAAGGAAACACCCAAACAGAAACAAAAGTTGACACAAAAAGGTACAAAACAAAAACCACGAAGAGCCTGCATACAGAAATATTATAAAGTTACTGTTGAGAAAAACAAGTGAGCGAGTAATAGGTATTAACAGTGAACTGCTTAAGCATGTTTTTTTAAATGGTACATACAAGATGATGGACTGCAAAATACTGCTTAGCCAGTAACATAAAAGACAAGGGACTAAACTTCATTTCCAACCTGCTATGCGATAAGGTTTAACTTAGAGTAAGAAAGAATCACTGAAAAAAGCTGAAACCAGGCCTGGGTACTTTATATGATGTCTTTCACACCAACACTTCAACATCAAAGTGAATTCAGAATAGTGTTTTGCTTTTTTCTTTTTTAATTTGTTTTGGATATCGGTCTTCCACACCAACATATCCTGCCCAGGGTTAACTTGCTCTTCATAGATCAGGACTTGGCTAGCATAACGATTCAATTGTAAGTTTAGGAAGTGGTTGGAGAGCAGAAGCGGCGGCAAAAGCATGGTGCCATCCTGGTGGTTGGAGAGCAGAAGTGGCGGCAACAGCATGGTGTCATCCTGGTGGTTGGAGAGCAGAAGTGGCGGCAACAGCATGGTGTCATCCTGGTGGTTGGAGAGCAGAAGTGGCGGCAACAGCATGGTGCCATCACGGTGGTTGGAGAGCAGAAGTGGCGGCAACAGCATGGTGCCATCCCGGTGGTTGGAGAGCAGAAGAAGCGGCAACAGCATGGTACCATTGATCTTTTCCTGTTTATACTCTTCCCACTCACAGTATAATGTGTACTGCCATCTATGCAAAAAGTACAGTTGTGTACACTTACCATAAATGTAGATGTTAGAGTGTATTCACTGTTGCAGTCATTACATTTGGGTTATCTACTTGCAGTAGCCCTCAGTCGGCCTGATTAACAAAGTCTTGGGTCCTACGACGGTTGCTGTATCTTCTTCCATGATGTCAGGTCGTCAGGGGTATAAAACATGCAGCCGACGTCATTACATCAGTTTTTCCTGCCCCAGATGTCAGGTGCCCCCTAATGGAAAGCAATTAAATAAAGAAGTTATGTACTCACCATAACGTTCCATCTGAGTAGGTAACTTCATTTGTCAGCAACCTGTGGGTATCAGATCCGAATCGGATCCGAGCCGGCAGTTTTATTCAGCTAAGATCCGAGCTCCAAACTCCTCCCCCTTACCCATAACCCCCTGCCATCCCTCTCTGTCCTCAGATCGAGTTTGCTATAGTATCATAGAATACTACAAAACAAAGGATCAGCTAAACATCCTAACCTGATGTCATCTGGAAAGGAAGCACAAAGATCCTAAAAGGACGAACTAAAGGTTAGGGGGACGGAGGGGGGTTGGTTGCTGACAAATGAAGTTACCTACTCAGATGGAACATTATGGTGAGTACATAACTTCTTTTTCTGAAGTAGTTAACTTCAATTGTTCATCAACCTGTGGGACAGTGTCCCCAGCTACCAAAAACTTGGGAGGTCCTCATGGAAGAATATTCTGGAGCACTGCAGAGCCAAAGGATGCCCTCCCTCTGGAAATTATATCCAACTTGTAATGGGTAAAAAAGTATGGGATGAAGCCCAAGTGGCTGCTGAACAAATGTCATCCAAGGACACACTGGACCAAAAAGCAGCAGAAGTAGAAATCGATAGAGTAGAATGGGCGTGAACTCCAACAGGTTTAGGTCGGCCAGAACTCTTATATGAGAGAAGTATACATTGGGAAATCCATCTGGACAATGTAGCTTTTGACACAGGTTTACCCAAAAAGGGTTTAGCAAATGAGACAAGGAGTTGCTCAGATTTCCTATGTTCAGCAGTCCTGTGTAAGTAGAACCTCAATTGTCTGTGCATGTCCAAAGAATGTAATTTGTATTCACCTTTGTTATGATAATTTGGGGAAAAAAACAGTAAATTGATAGATTGATTAATGTTGGACTCAGAGGCAACTTTAGGCAAAAAGGAGGGATTGGTCCTGAGAGAAAAGTACAGTTTTGTACCTACCATAAATGTAGATGTTCGAGTGTTCACCCTGCTGCAGTCATCACACTTTGGTTATCCTGTTGTCAGGCGGTCCCGCAGTCGGCCGGATTTCCAAAGTCTTGGTCCGACGTCGGTTGTTGTCGCCTCATCCCTGACGTCAGTGCGCCAGGGGTATATATATTGCAACCGACGCCATTTTCTTCAGTTTTTCTTGCCCCAGATGTCAGGTGCCCCCAAAAAGGTGATCCAAATCAGTACCAAAAAGTGAGAACACTGTACAGACCCAAAAACCCTTCAGCTATAAGCAAATACATCAGTAAGGCATAGCAGAGGTTTAGCGGTTTAGCCAGCAAATCAGAGGGGTTGGAGGGAGGGTAACCTGGACTGCAGCAGGGAGAACACTCGAACATCTACATTTATGGTAGATACAAAACTGTACTATGTTCATCGTGTTACCCTGCTGCAGTCATCACACTTGGGTTGAATCCCAAAGCTAAGGTAGGGTGGAGGCATTATAGAAGGTTAGTGGAGGCAATGAGCTCCTGCAGAACTGCAGTGGCGAAGCCTGCCCTGGACTTAGAATAAAGAGGCAAGTGATAGTGTTTGGTGAAGGTGTGTACAGAACTCCCAAGTTGCAGCTTCTAAAATTTCCTTGGTAGGAACCCCCCCTGAGAAAGGCTGTAGAGGTAGCTGTTGCCCTGGTAGAGTGGGACCTAACGGTAGGAGGAACTGGTTTCCCATGATGGGTATAGCAGAATCGTATGCAATGGCCTATCCATTTAGAAATGGTTTGCTTGGAAATGGCCTTCCCTTGAGTAGCTGTAGCATAGTAAACAAAGAGCTGGTCCGTTTTTCTGAAAGCCTTAGTTTTATCCAAGTAATATCGAAGCTGCCTGTGAATGTCCAAGGAATGTAGGAGTCTCTCACCTTTGTTCTGTGGATTGGGGAAGAAAGTGGGTAGATGGATGGTTTGATTTAAAGCTACACTGGAAACCACCTTAGGCATGAAGGAAGGATTAGTTCGTAGAGAAACTCTGTCTTGATGAAAAATGAGGATAGGTTCCACTGCCATAAGTGCCTATAATTCTGAAACTCTCCTAGCAGACGTTATTCCCAGGAGCAAGGCAGTCTTCCAAGATAGGAACTGAAGGTCTGCAGAAAAAGCTGGTTCAAAGGGAGGTAATGTTAGTTTTTCCAGAACAAAGTTGAGGTCCCATGTAGGCGTAGGAGCTCTTCTGGGTGGCCTAATGTTTTTTGCCCCTCTGAGGAACTGCCTTAGGAGTGGATTTGAAAATAAAGGTGGGTCCGTGTCGTAGTGAGCTGAAATAGCTGAAGCATGGATTTTAATTGAGGAGAAGGAAAGTCTTTTCTGCAACATCTCAGCTAAATACTGCAGAATGTGAGGCATATGAGGCTGAGTTGTATCTAGGCCTTTAGCTTGGTTCCAAGCAGAAAACCTTTTCCATTTGTCCGAGTAAGCCTTCCTGGTGCTTGGCCTCCTGGCTTCTAGAATAACATCCAATACTGTTTGAGAAAGAGGAGCTGGTTGGCTACTTAACTGATTTGCCATGCCGCCAGGTTTAAGGTTTTGATCTGGCTGTGTAGAATCTGCTTGTCTTGCTGTGTGAGCAAATGAGGTATTTGTGGCAGTATCCATGGTGGGCTGTGAGCCATATTCTTCAAAAGTGGGTACCAGTGATGGCGTGGCCAGTCTGGGGCTATGAGAATCATTCGAGGTTTCTCCTTTTTGACCTTCAAAAGAACCTTTGTGAGAAGAGGTAATGGAGGAAAGGCATATGCCGTCAGGTTTTTCCAACTGAAGGAGAGAGCATCCACTTTCCATGCTTGTTGGTGGAATGTCCTTGTACAAAATTTTGTCAGCTGGTAGTTTTGAGGACTGGCAAACAGGTCTATATATTTGGTAGGCCCCATCTTTGAGTTATCATTGCAAATATTTGTGGGTCTAGCTTCCACTCGTATGGATCTTTGATGTTTCTGCTTAGGTCGTCTGCCAATGTGTTTTTCTGTCCTGGCAGGAAGTGAGCTTGTAACTGGACTTGGTAGGTCAGAGCTGTGTTCCATAAGATTATTGCTTGCCTGCAAAGAGGGTAGGAATGTGTGCCCCCTTGTTTGGTTATGTGCCACATTACTGTGGTGTTGTCCGTCTTTATTGCCAGTTGTCCAGGCTGTAGTAGATCCTTGAAGGCTGTCAGAGCTTTCTGTACAGCAAACATCTCTTTTTGGTTTATGTGCAGTTTTCTTTGTTCTGCAGTCCATAGGCCTTGAATGCATTTCCCTGCCATGTGAGCCCCCCAGGCGTAGTCTGAAGCATCTGTTGTGATAGTTTGCCTGGGTGGGGGCAAGGTGAAAGGCTGACCCTTGTTGATGTGACATGCCTGTGCCCACCAGAGAAATTCCTGTTGAAGGCAGGGAATGAGAGATATCACTGTGTCCAAGCTGTGGCTGTGTTAAGACCATACGCTTTTTAGGTACCATTGTAATTTCCTCATATGCAGTTTTGCAAATGGTATTATCAGAATACAAGATGCCATGAATCTCAAAGCCTGCGGAATTTTTCTTGCAGTTAATTGGGTCTTTGTTGCCATTGTCTTGAAATATTGAGTCAGTTGTAATTGCTTGTCTGGAGTAAGATAAGCCTTCTGGGCCGTTGTGTCCAAGCTGGCACCCAGGAATGTCATTTTTTGTGAGGGTACTAGTTTTGATTTCTTTTCGTTTACTGTGTACCCCAGGCAATTTAGTAGATGCTTCACAAAAGCCAGATGTTGTATGAGAATGTCTTTTCTTTCTGCTTGGATGAGGCAGTCGTCCAGGTATGGATATATTTGAATTCCTCTTTGTCTGCAGTATGCAATTACTGGTGCCAGGCATTTTGTGAATACTCTGGGCGCAGTAGATAAGCCAAAGGGCAGTGCAGAGAATTGATAATGGGTTGAACCTGCAATGAAACGGAGGTATCTTCTGCAACTTTGTCTGACAGGGACATGCAGGTATGCCTCCTTGAGGTCCAACGTTACCAGCCATGCTTCCTTGCCCAACATGGGAAATAGCTGCTGTAGTGTTAGCATCTTGAATTTGGGAACTTGTAAGTGTTTAGAATTGAAAGGTCCAGAATTGGTCTCCAAGCATTTTCCTTTCTGGGTACCAGGAATAGTCTTGAGTAAAATGCTTGGTCTTGCTCTTGAGTTGGTACCCTTTGAATAGCTTTCATGGCCATGAGAGCTGTAATTTGTTTTTGAGCCTCTGCCCTTTGATTCTGTGGCAGGTTTGGCATTCCTCTTTTTATTGGTAAGGTGTGAAAGTAGAATCTGTATCCTTGTAAAATTATGTCCAGGACCCATTTGTCCTTCGTGACCATGTGCCAGTTGTCTACAAATAATGCTAGTTTTCCCCCCAGGGGGGCTGACAAAAGAGCTTTGTTTGGCCAGTTGAGGTGCAAGTCATTGAGTTTGCCTTCTGGTGGCTTGAGACCTGTCTTCTCCTCCCTTCTGGGTTGGAGTGGTCCATTGGCGAGGCTTATACTGAGCTTGTGGTTGTCCTCTGCCCCTTGGGTACCTGTATTTACCCCTCTGAGGCCTGTCAGTGGCTGGAAAGGACCAATTTTTGGTTGGCCAGTTTCTGCTGAAGCGAGGGGTTTGTACCTGTAGGAAATCTTTGACTGTCTGCATTGATTTTGCCTTAACCTCCATTTTCTTTAAAACGTCTTCTGCTTTAACACCAAAATGAACATCCTGCTGCAAGGGAGCATCTAGTAGTTTTGCTTTAACATGTTCAGGCAGACTCTGCTCCTTTAACTAGGCATGCCTATGTATAACTGATCCAGTGACCGCTGCTCTGCATGAGGCCTCCAAGGAATCAAACCCACATTGTAAGGTATGCTTGCCCACCTGCTCGGTGGCGTGCAACAAATCCTGTACTTCTTTCAATTCAGATTGTTGAGGAAGGGTTGTAATCTTTTGTTTTAACTGAGAGATCAGAAATTGCTGGTACTTAAGCATATTAAATTGACAGTTTAGAGCTCGCATAGCTAAAGTGGCTGAGGTGTAAACCTTTTTCCCCCATCTGTCTAGTGCTCTTGAATCCCTCTCAGAAGGTACTGTTTTTTTAGCCATGGAAGCCTTAGCCCCCTTAGGACCCTGGCAGATGGTCTCTGGGTCAGCTACTGGGCTTTTGTAAAGGAATTTATGGCAATCAGGCACTCTGTAATATCTGTCAGGCTTGGCAGGAGGCAGAGAGTCAGGGTTGAAACTGGATTCTAAATAATCATCATCCACAATGTCCAGAACAGGAGGGATGGCTAGAGGTCTGTGTTGGGGGAGTAAAATAAACTCTCTGAGCCTTTTCTTGGAATCAGAGTAATCCTGGCCTTCCCAGTGAAAATGCTCCCTCATGGTGTGTAAGGTTTCCCCAAAAGAGTAATCTTCTGGAGGGGAAGCTGAGGGAATAGAGTCCTCAGCATCAGAATCTTCATAAGGAGAGAAGGAATGGTCTTGGTCTTCAGAAGAATCCGAAGAAATGGACAGTTGTTCAGAGGAAGCAGATTCTTCCTCTTGTCTAGGCCTTTTGTCAGGAGGGGGCTGGGAACCCCTGATAAGAGTAATCAGATCTTTGGCCATCTTAAGCATCTGTTTCTTAGGCATAGGGCCTTGAACAGAAGACTGAAGTGAAGCTTTTTTTTGATTTGGAAGGAGTCTTTGATTTAGAAAACGTTTTAACTGTGAGAGTCGTCGGTCTGAAAACGCCTTCAGAAAGCGAAGGTGTTTCAGAAGAACCGGCATCCTTGGAAGGTAAGTCGTCAGCAGGGTCTGAAGTAAAAGGCTGCATCGGCCTAGTACATTCCGTCAAAATATCCATAGCGGTCTTGGGTTCCTCAACAGTGGTAGTCGGAGGCTGCGTCGGGGCCTCACAGATAACCGGAGGACCGGATCAACCGAGGCCACGGAATCAGGCTTGGGCCTGGGCTGACTATCCTTATCCCTGCGTTTTTTGTGCACGCCGGTAGTCGGTAGCTCCGACGGCATGTTATAATTAAATTTTCTGCCAAAAAAGTGTTGTGCGAAATCAAACCGTCTTTTAATAGTGCGTTTATTAAATCTAGCACAAAAATGACAAGAAGTGATGTCGTGATCAGGGCCTAGGCAGGGTATACAATAAGAATGGAAATCCTTAGGAGGTATTTGCTTCCCACAAGAAATACAATTTTTAACTTTTTCTGACATCGGTCGGAGGCAAGAAAAGTTTCCCCAATGGGGTACTTAGCTTTATAGAAGACTTCAGTCTGAAACTCAAATTCAAAAATCTCAGGAGTCGGACGACCGGCACTTGCGAACTGCTTCTGCTTCGGGCACCGCGCGGCAAGAAAGACTGGAGAAAATGGCGTCGGCTGCAATATATATACCCCTGGCGCACTGACATCAGGGATGAGGCAACAGCAACCGACATCGGACCAAGACTTTGGAAATCCGGCCGACTGCGGGACCACCTGATGACAGGATAACCCAAGTGTGATGACTGCAGCAGGGTAACACGATGAACATCTCTCTTTATGAAAGACCAGGTATAGAAGTTTGGCACAAAGGGCTTAAAGCTCCGAAACCCTTCTAGCCGAAGTGATAGCAATGAGAAAGGCCGTTTTCCAAAATAAATATTTTAGATCCACCGAAGCTGCAGGTTCAAAGGGAGGGCCAGTAACAGCTGGGAGAACAAGGGTTAAATCCCACAGAGGGACTGCATCCT
Source organism: Protopterus annectens (assembly GCF_019279795.1). NCBI lineage: Eukaryota > Metazoa > Chordata > Ceratodontiformes > Protopteridae > Protopterus > Protopterus annectens. The sequence continues at coordinate 91,068,894 of NC_056749.1, forward strand.
TAACAGGAGGCCTTAACAAGAAAGTACCTTTTAAGAAAGTCTTGCAGATCTTAGAAGAAGCAAAAGGACCGAGATCACTTCCCACATGAAAGTGGGAGATCGCTGCTAATTGGACTTTGACCGTAGAGGAGCTGGCACCTTGGTCAAATAAATATGACAAAAAATCTAATGCAGCTGGTATCGAGGCTGTAAAGGGATCCAAATTTCTATGTTCCGCCCAGATTGAAAAACATTTCCATTTGCTCTTATAGACCTTCCCAGTAGAAGGTTTATGAGCTGCTACTAAAATAGCAGTAACAGAAGAGGAGATGCCGGGAGTCCTAGCTATTATTGGAACTGCAAAAAACCAAGCTGTGAGCTTGAGATTGTCCAGGTTTGGGGTTGTCAACCCTAGGGGGTGAGATATCAGATCCGGAGTGGGATCCAAAATCCATGGAGGATTCACTAGATGAGACCATAGGCAAGGGAACCACATTTGACAAGGCCAGAATGGGGCTATGAGGATCACTCTGCTCCCCAACCAACGAGCTTTCTGCAATAATTTTACCATCAGAGGAAGAGGTGGATAAGCATAAAGTAGACCGGATGGCCAAACATGCACTACAGCGTCTCTGGGGGATTCCCCTGGTGGGGGAAGTAGAGCAAAGTACTCGCTGCACTTTGCGTTCGAAGGCGACGCGAAGAGATCGCAGCAAGGTTGACCCCACTTGAGGAAGATTTGCTTCGCTACTCTCGGGTTCAGAGACCACTCGTATGGCGAGAGGATGGCTCGACTCAGCCTGTCTGCCAAAATGTTCGACCGACCCAGAATGTATGTTGCTATGAGAAAGCGGTTGGTGGCAATCGCCCGGTTCCAAACTCTCATGGCCTCTCGACAAAGCGGATAGGATCTGGTTCCCCCCCGTTTGTTGATATACCAGACTACTGATATGTTATCTGTTTGAATTGCAATTGTCCCCAAGGAAAGAAGGGGCCTGGAGTGCTTGCAACGCTAAAAGCACCGCCCTCATCTCTAGGACATTGATGTGCAACATGGTCTCCGAGTGGGTCCACGTGCCTTGGACGGTTCTGCCCATCCAGTGCCCCCCCCCCACCCGAGGCGAGAAGCATCCGTGGTCACCGTGGCATGAGGTGGGGACATTGAGAAGGGGCGCCCTTCCCGGAGATCCGAGGACTGGATCCACCAGAATAGGGATTTCCTACAAACCTTGCTGAGGGGGATAGATGCACTTAGCGGATTTTGCAGGATGGACTACTGAACCTGCAAGGTCCATTGTAGGACCCTCATATTTAGACAAGCTAGAGGTGACAGATTGATGGCCGCAGCCATGGAACCTAGCGCCCTCAGGACCAATTCCGCTGGAGGAGCCGGGGATTGTAGAAGGGTCAGCACGTGGAGTGTCAAAGTTCGAAAGCCTGTCCGGAGTTAGGAAGACCCTCAACAGGTTTGTGTCTAACCTGGCCCCTTTGAAATCCAAGATTTGAGTTGGTTGAAGGGAGGATTTCTTGAGATTGCTTGAGATTCCCAAATGAGAGGCCAAGTGAAGGAAGTAATTCCTGGCTGAACTTAGTAGATGCCTGGTGGGGGCGGTCAGGAGCCAGTCGTGTAGGTACGGAAAGACCTGTATTCCCTGAAGCCTCAGGTGGGCCGCTACAACTGCCATAACTTTGGTGAACACCCTGGGGTCTGTGGTGGGACCAAAGGGGAGGACCCTGAACTGATAGTGGCTTGCTTCCAGCCAGAAGCGGAGAAACCTTCTGGATTGTCTGTCCATCAAAATGTGGTAGTACGCATCCTTGAGGTCTATAGAGCACATCCATTCGTTCTCCTGCAGGAGTGGGAGAATGGATTGAATGGTGACCATCCGTAACTTTTCTTTGGCAACCGACAGGTTTAGAGTGGACAGGTCGAGGATTGGTCTTAAGTCCCCCGTCTTTTTTGGCACCAGAAAGAACCTGGAGTAAAAGCCTGATCCGGATTGATCTTGGGGGACGGGCTGGATTGCTCTTTTTTCTAGCAGCTGCTTTATTTCTGTGGCTGCTGCCTCCCTTTGATTGGGTGGGACATCGGCGAAGCTTCGGGGGGTCTGAGACGGAGATTCAGAAAGGGGATAGTGTAACCTCTGGATATGATTCGAAGCACCCAGCGATCCGTTGTAATGGACTCCCAAACTGCTAGGTGCCTCGAGAAACGCCCCCCCCGACTGCCTCCAGAGTGGAGCAGTCGGACAACCCCTCAGGGCTGCTGCATGGGACGATCCGAAAAGGGTTCTCTCAACCTGAAATTCTTCGGTCCCCCTCTGCCTCTGGGCCGGCGCCATCCTGTCCTCCTCTGCCTCTGAGGGACGTGGGGTCCGGAGCGAAACTGGACTGTTGAGATTTCCGGAACCACATCTTCTTTTGTCCCCTTTGGTTCCTGGAGAAGGACCTCTGGGGAGCAGAGAAGCAGATCCCGACGGCAGACGTCTTCCCGTCTTTCTCGCTCTGGACCAACGTGTCGCGGACGGTCTTGCCAAACAGCGAAGGGCCGTCAAAAGAGGCATTTGCGAAGGACGCCTTGAAGGGTTCCGCAAAGTTGCAGAGACGGAGCCAAGCACGCTGTCATAAGACAATGCCTGCTCCGCTAGCTCTAGTGGCTCCTTCCGTAGCATGGGAAAGAAGCAGCATAGAAGTGTTCGAAATGGACTTAAGAGTGGCCATTCGAGCTGAAAATGTTTTCTTATCCTCGGCCGACATGGACTCTGGGGGCGACCCGGCATATTCTTTGATGAGATCCCGCTGGAGTCGTATCACATGTGCCATATAGTTCAGCGACCTTACGAAGAAGGTAGCTGAAGCGAACATCCGCTCCCCTAGGCAGTCCATCGTCTGGGACTGCTCGTCAGGAGGGTGGACCGAAGAACTCTCCTGGGCTAGTTCCTTCTTGGTGGCAGCCACCACCAACATGGCATCTACTGGGGCCACCCTTGCTCTAAACCGTTCTATCTGTGGGTGGGCTGAGGATTTTGTCTGGTCTCTTTGGTATGGGCTCCACAGTGTCCGGTTCCTTCCATGCCCTGGTAATAATCAGATCTACCAGGGGATCGGCGGGAGGGGACATCCAAGAGGTAGACGGGCCTGCGTCAAACGCCTCCAGAAACACAGACTCATTGGAGGAAGGTTTTTGGGCTGACCATCCCCCTCTAATACGAAGCATTTCCATAATGTCTCCGAAGGAGACGTCCTCGGGGGGGGGGGTGACCTTGGGGAAACCTTCCCCTAAGTCTGTGTCCTCTGTCAGGGACTCGGGTGAGTCCAAGTGCCTCCTCTTGCACTTACGTTTGTGAGGAACCTCCTCGAGGGGGGGGGGGGCTGTCCGTAGATGCCTCACCAACCACATCCTGTTCCTCTAAAGGAACCATCTGGGACGTAGGTGCAGGCTGTCCCTGGAGCCAGATGATGGGAGGTAGGCCCATCTGAGAGGGAGTGAAGGGTGGAACCGTAGCAGGAGCCTGGGGTCTCGAATCCCTCAACAAGACCCTCTCCACAACATCGAACGGCAAAGAGGAACTGCTCTCTCTGGGACCCGAGAGCAGTCCCCTCGGATCCGAGGCGTGGACCGGAGCTGGCGCCGATGCAATCTGATCCAAACGGCCAGTATGCTCCGACCGAGACGGAGCCAAAGACACACTGACACCTCCAGATCCGAAGCTCAGCTCACAGCTCCGAGAGCTCATATCCGAAAAGGGACCCGACAAACTCGAGGGTGCAGTCGGAGCCGAAGTAGGGTGTACTATCGGCGCCGAGCCTCCCCCGGCTCCGATGCTACCTGGATCCGACGGCTACGAACCCCGGAAGTGGGTCAGAGAAGGAGCAATCGGGGCGAAAAATGGGGTTGAGCTCCCCCCCGTGGGGGGGGGGGGGCAGGAGCACTCCCATCTGCAGTTGGGCCTGGAGAAACCTACGCATCATCCGGTCCATATCTGCATTGAACAAACTGAGTATATCTAGACGAGGCCACCAAGGCTGGCCTGGAGTGCCGCCTCGATGACCTCGAAGGTGGCCGGGTCTCCTCCTCCAGCTCCAGGGAAAAATGAGGTGAATGAAGCCGGGAAGGAGAAGGCCCAGACGTCCTAGGAGAGGCTATCTGTTTAGCCAGCGTAGCCCAGGAGGAAGATTCGGCCCGCCACTTGTGGTTTTTCTCTCTCCTTTTCACCCTCCTAGATTCCCTCTCCTCCTGAGCCAAGGTGGGAAAGTGAGTCCCGGCCGGGGGAGCAGGGATGGAAGGCGGGACCGCCGCGGTCACAGCCAGTGCCGCCGAGGGAGAACAGGATGAAGCCGAGTCTGGGGGCAGAAGTCCCGCCAGAATCAGCTTCGACTTCCTGTCCCTCATAGCCTGGGGTTGAAGGCTGCACAAATTGTGCAGCCCAAGGAGAGATGGTCAACCCCAAGACAGATAACACACAGAGTGTGGCTATCCGCTGGGGAAAGCTTATGGCCACACTCGGTGCATTTGGAAAAAATTGCTTTCGGGGCCTCAGACATGGTAACAAAAGATAGGCCCAACCCGCACACACACCTTCACACACACGGGGGGGAAGACTAAAGTAACTAAAAGATAGAAAAAAATTACTAACAGGTTTAGCAATTTAAGAGAAAAGGGGAAAAGTACAGTTTTGTACCTACCATAAATGCAGATGTTCGAGTGTTCACCCTGCTGCAGTCATCACACTTGGGTTATCCTGTCGTCAGGCGGTCCCGCAGTCGGACGGATTTCCAGTCTTGGTCTGACGTCGGTTGCTGTCGCTTCATCCCTGACGTCAGTGCGCCAGGGGTACATATATTGCAACCAACGCCATTTTCTTCAGTTTTTCTTGCCCCAGATGTCAGGTGCCCCCAAAAAGGTGATCCAAATTAGTACCAAAAGGTGTGAACACTGTACAAACACAAAATCCCTTCAGCTATAAGCAAATACATCAGAAAGGCATAGCAAAGATTTAGCCAGTAGATCAGAGGGGTTGGAGGGAGGGTAACCTGGACTGCAGCAGGGTGAACACTCTAACATCTACATTTATGGTAGGTACAAAACTGTACTATGTTCATTGTGTTACCCTGCTGCAGTCATCACACTTGGATTGAGTCCCAAAGCTAAGGTAGGGTGGAGGCATCATAGAGGGTTAGTGGAGGCAATGAGGCCCTGCAGAACTGCAGTGGCGAAGCCTGACCTGGACTTAGAGTAAAGAGGTAAGTGATAGTGTTTGGTGAAGGTGTGTACAGAACTCAGAGTTACAGCTTCTAAAATTTCCTTGGTAGGAACCCCCCTGGGAAAGGCAGTAGAGGTAGCTGTTGCCCTGGTAGAGTGGGATCTAATGGTAGGAGGAACTGGTTTCCCATGATGGGTATAGCAGAATCGTATGCAATGGCCTATCCATTTAGAGATGGTTTGCTTGGATATGGCCCTCCCTTGAGAAGCTGTAGCATAGGAAACAAAGAGCTGGTCAGTTTTTCTGAAAGCCTTAGTTTTATCCAAGTAGTAACGAAGTTGCCTGTGAATGTCCAAGGAATGCAGGAGTCTCTCACCTTTGTTCTGTGGATTGGGGAAGAAAGTGAGTAGGTGGATGGTTTGATTTAAAGCTACACTGGAAACCACCTTAGGCATGAAGGAAGGATTAGTTTGTAGAGAAACTCTGTCTTGATGGAAAATGAGGAAAGGTTCCACTGCCATAAGTGCCTGTATTTCTGAGACTCTCCTAGCAGAAGTTATTGCCAGGAGCAGGGCAGTCTTCCAGGCTAGGAACTGAAGGTCTGCAGAAAAAGCTGGTTCAAAGGGAGGTAAGCATTAGTTTTTCCAGAACAAAGTTGAGGTCCCATGTTGGTGTAGGGGCTCTTCTAGGTGGTCTAATGTTTTTTACCCCCCCTGAGGAACTGCCTTAGAAGAGGATTGGAAAATAAAGGTGGATTAGTGTTGTAGTGAGCTGAAATAGCTGAAGCATGGATTTTAATAGAGGAGAAGGAAAGTCCTTTATGCAACATCTCAGCTAAATACTGCAGAATGTGAGGCATATGAGGCTGAGTTGTGTCTTGGCCTTTAGCTTGGTTCCAAGCACAAAACCTTTTCCATTTGTCCGAGTAAGCCTTCCTTGTGCTTGGCCTCCTGGCCTCTAGAATAACATCCAGTACTGCTTGTGAAAGAGGGGCTGGTGGGATGCTTAATTGATTTGCCATGCAGCCAGGTTTAAGGTTTTGATCTGGCTGTGCAGAATCTGCTTGTCTTGCTGCGTGAGTAAATGAGGAATTTGAGGCAATATCCATGGTGGGCTGTGAGCCATATTCTTCAATAGTGGGTACCAGTGCTGGCGTGGCCAGTCTGGGGCTATGAGAATCAGTCGAAGTTTCTCCTTTTTGACCTTCAAAAGAACCTTTGTGAGAAGAGGTAATGGAGGAAAGGCATATGCTGTCAGGTTTTTTCAACTGAAGGAGAGAGCGTCCACTTTCCAAGCTTGATGGTGGAATGTCCTTGTGCAAAATTTTGTCAGCTGGTAGTTTTGAGGACTGGCAAACAGGTCTATATTTGGTAGACCCCATCTCTGAGTTATCATTGTAAATATTTGTGGGTCTAGCTTCCACTCGTGGGGATCTTTGATGTTTCTGCTTAGGTCGTCTGCCAATGTGTTTTTCTGTCCTGGCAGGAATTGAGCCTGTAACTGGACTTGGTAGGCCAGAGCTGTGTTCCATAAGATTATTGCTTGCCTGCAAAGAGGGTAGGAATGTGTGCCCCCTTGTTTGTTTATGTACCACATTACTGTGGTGTTGTCCGTCTTTATTGCAAATTGTCCTGGCTGTAGTAGATCCTTGAAGGCTGTCAGAGCTTTCTGTACAGCTAGCATCTCTTTTTGGTTTATATGCAGTTTTCTTTGTTCTGCAGTCCATAGTCCTTGAATGCATTGCCCTGCCATGTGTGCCCCCCAGGCATAGTCTGAAGCATCTGTTGTGATAGTTTGCCTGGGTGGGGGCAAGATGAAAAGCTGACCCTTGTTGAGGTGACATGCCTGTACCCACCATAGAAATTCCTGTTGAAGGCAGGGAATGAGAGATATCACTGTGTCCAAGCTGTGGCTGTGTTGATACCATACGCTTTTTAGGTACCACTGTAATTTCCGCATATGCAGTTTTGCAAATGGTATTATCAGAATGCAAGATGCCATGAAGCCCAAAGCCTGCAGAATTTTTCTTGCAGTTAATTGGGTCTTTGTTGCCATTGTCTTGAAATATTGAGTCAGTTGTAATTGCTTGTCTGGAGTAAGATAAGTCTTCTGGGCCGTTGTGTCCTAGCTGGCAACCAGGAATGTCATTTTTTGTGAGGGTACTAGTTTTGACTTCTTTTCATTTACTGTGTACCCCAGACAATTTAGTAGATGCTTCACAAAAGCCAGATGTTCCAAATTAAAAAACCTCAGGATACACCACGAGAAGTGAGAGCACAATCTTCTTTTATTCAGTAGTCAACATAAAAACAAAAGGATAAGCGCTTTCGCGTGCTCATAGCACGCTTCTTCAGATCACCAGATGTTGTAAGAGAATGTTTTTTCTTTCTGCTTGGATGAGGCAGTCATCCAGATATGGATATATTTGAATTCCTCTTTGTCTGCAGTATGCAATTACTAGTGCCAGGCATTTTGTGAATACTCTGGGCGCAGCTGATAAGCCAAAGGGCAGTGCAGAGAATTGATAATGGGTTGAACCTGCAATGAAACGGAGGTATCTTCTACAACTTTGTCTGATAGTGACATGCAGGTATGCCTCCTTGAGGTCCAACGTTACCAGCCATGCTTCCTTGCCCAACATGGGAAGTAGCTGCTGTAGTGTTAGCATCTTGAATTTGGGAACTTGTAAGCGTTTGGAATTGAAAGGTCCAGAATTGGTCTCCAAGCATTTTCTTTCCTGGGTACTAGGAAGAGTCTTGAGTAAAATCCTTGGCCTTGCTCTTGAGTTGGTACCCTTTGAATGGCTCTCATGGCCATGAGAGCTGTAATTTGTTTTTGAGCCTCTGCCCTTTGATTTTGTGGCAGGTTTGACATTCCTCTTTTTATTGGCAAGGTGTGAAAGTGGAATCTGTATCCTCGTAAAATTATGTCTAGGACCCATTTGTCCTTTGTGACCATGTGCCAGTTGTCTGCAAATTGTGCTAGTTTTCCCCCCAAGGGGGCTGACAAGACAGCTTTGTTTGGCCAGCTGAGATGCAAGTCATTGAGTTTGTCTTCTGGTGGGTTGAGACCTGTCTTCTCCTTCCTTCTGGGTTGGAGTGCCCCATTTGTGAGGCTTATACTGAGCTTGTGGTTGTCCTCTGCCCCTTGGGCGCCTGTATTTACCCCTCTTAGGCCTGTCAGTGGCTGGAAAGGACCAATTTTTTGTTGGCCAGTTTCTGCTGAAGCGAGGGGGTTGTACTTGTAGAAAATCTTTGACTGTCTGCATTGATTTCGCCTTATCTTCCATTTTCTTTAAAACTTCTTCTGCTTTAACACCAAAAAGAACATCCTGCTGTAAGGGAGCATCTAATAGTTTTGCTTTAACATGATCAGGCAGACTTTGTTCTTTTAACCAGGCATGCCTACGTATAACTGATCCAGTGACAGCTGCTGACGTCGGCAGGAGGCCTCTAAAGAATCAAACCCACATTGCAAGGTATGTTTGCCCACCTGCTCGGTGGCGTGCAACAAATCCTGTACTTCTTTCATTTCAGATTGTTGAGGTTATCTTTTGTTTTAACTGACAGATCAGAAATTGCTGATACTTAAGCATATGAAATTGACAGTTTAGTGCTCTCATAGCTAAAGTGGCGGAGGTGTAAACCTTTTTCCATCTGTCTAGTGCTTTTGAATCCCTTTCAGAAGGTACTGGATTTTTAGCCATGGAAGCCTTAGCCCCCTTGGGACCCTGGGAGATAGTCTCTGGGTCAGCTACTTGTCTTTTGTAAAGGAATTTGTGGGAATCAGGTACTCTGTAGTATCTGTCAGGCTTGGCCGGGGCAGGAGGTAGAGAGTCAGGTTGAAACTGGATTCTAAGTAGACATCATCCACAATGTCCAAAACAGGCGGGATGGCTAGAGGTCTGTGTTGGGGGAGTAAAAGAAACTCTCTCAACCTTTTCTTGGAATCAGAGTAATCCTAACCTTCCCAGTGAAAATGTTCCCTCATAGTGTGTAAAGTTTCCCCAAAAGAGTAATCTTCTGGAGGGGAAGCTGAGGGAATAGATTTCTCAGCATCAGAATCTTCATAAGGAGAGAAGGAATAGTCTTGGTCCTCAGAGGAATCCGAAGAAATAGACAGTTGTTCAGAGGAAGCAGAATCTTCCTCTTGTCTAGGCCTTTTGTCAGGAGGAGACTGTGAACCCCTGATAAGAGAAATCAAATCTTCTGCCATTTTGAGCATCTCTTTCTTAGGCATAGGGCCTTGAACAGGAGACTGAAGTGAAGCCTTTTTCAATTTAGAAGGAGTCTTCAACTTGGAAAACATTTGGACTGTAAAAGTCGTCGGTCTGAAAACGCCTTCAGAAACAGATGGCGTTTCAGAAATACCGACGTCCTTGGAAGGTAAATCGTCGGTAGGGCCTGAAGTAAAAGGCTGCGTCGGCCTAGTACATTCTGACAAAATATCTGTAGCGGACTCGGGTTCCAGAACTGCGGTAGTCAGAGGGTGTGTCGGAGCCTCACTGATAACCGGAGAACCAGAGACCGGATCAACCGAGGCCTCAGAATCGGGCTTAGGCCTGGGCTGTCGGTCCTTGTCCCTGCGCTTTTTGTGCACGCCGGTAGTCGGTAGCTCCGACGGCATGTTATAGTTAAATTTTCTACCAAAAAAGTGTCGTGCGAAATCAAATCGTCTTTTAATAGTAAGTTTATTAAATCTAGCACAAAAACGACAAGAAGTGACGTCGTGATCAGGGCCTAGGCAAGGTATGCAATAAGAATGAAAATCCTTATGAGGTATTTGCTTCCCACAAGAAATACAATTGTTAACTTTTTCTGACATCGGTCTGAGGCAAGAAAAGTTTCCCCAACAGGGTACTTAGCTTTATAGAAGACTTCGGTCTGAAATTCGAAAATCTCAGGAGTCGGCCAACCGGCACTTGCGAACTGCTTCTGCTTCGGGCACCACGCGGCAAGAAAGACTGAAGAAAATGGCGCTGGTTGCAATATATGTACCCCTGGTGCACGGACGTCAGGGATGAAGCGACAGCAACCGACGTCAGACCAAGACTTTGGAAATTCGGCCGACTGCGGGACCGCCTGACGACAGGATAACCCAAGTGTGATGACTGCAGCAGGGTAACACGATGAACATCAACACTCATTCATCTATCGATTAAACTAAAAACTTGGTCAAAAAGTAAATTTTGATATAAACTCACGAAGCCCTACGCTTGGAAACTCGTTCTAGATGCTTGAATAAGCTGCGGCAAACGAGATCCAAGGACAGAGAGGGATGGCAGAGGGTTATGGGTAAGAGGGAGGAGCTTGGAGCTCGGATCTTAGCTGAATAAAGCTGCCGGCTCAGATCCGATACCCACAGGTTGATGAACAAATTAAGTTAACTACTTCAGATCTATAAATATACAAGGTTATACCTCCAACAAAAAAGCAAATACACCAAAAAGCTTTTAAGCATAGAAAAGGAGAGAAGAGGTATAGCCAAAAGAAGTCGGGAGCTGGAGGGAGGGTAACCAGGACTGCAAAAGTGAATACGCTCGAACATCTAAATTTATGGTAAGGGTACACAACTGTACTATGTTCTTCGTGTAGATTCCCAAAGCTAAGGATGGGAGGAGGAATTTAGATAGCATTAGGACCAGCTACAAGGCCCTGCAAAATTGCAGTGGCAAAGCCAGCTCTGGATTTAGAGAAAACTGGCAAATGGTAATGTTTGGTGAAAGTATGTACAGAACTCCAGGTAGCAGCTTCTAGGATGCCCCTGGTAGGTATGCCTCTGAGAAAGGTTGTAGAGGTAGATACGGCCCTGGTTGAGTGTGGCTGATCCCCTGTGGGATAGGTTTTCCATGGTGCTTACAGCAGAAATGAATGCAATGGCCTATCCATTTGGAGATGGTTTGTTTTGAAATAGCCTTCCCCTCTGTCCCTGCAGCAAATGCCACCAGCAGTTCAGACTTCCTTTGAGGTTTAGTCCTGTCCAAGTAGAATCTAAGTTGTCTGTGCACATCTAAGGAGTGCAGTATCCATTCCCCTTTGTTCTGTGGATTAGGAAAGAAGGTTGGTAAATGAATGGACTGATAAAACTTCACACTGGATAACAACTTTGGCATTAAAGAGGGATTGGTCATTAGGGACACCCTGTCTGCATGAAAGATGATGAAAGGCTCCACTGCCATAAGGGCCTGTAATTCAGGTACCCTTCTTGCTTAAGTGATGGCTAAAAGGAAAGCTGTTTTCCAAGAAAGGAATTTTAAATATGCAGAAACAGCTGGCTCGAAAGGAAGAAGGGTGAGTTTCTCCAATACAAAGTTAAGGTCCCAGGCTGGAGTTGGAGCTCTCCTGGGTGGTCTTAAACTTTTTGGCCCCTCTGAAGAACTGCTTGAGCAGTGGAGAAGAGGGGAGGTTCTGTGTTATAATGAGCTGAAATGGCTGACGTGAATTTTTATTGAGGAAAAAGACAGGCCCTAGTGAAGCATTTCAGTTAAGTATTGTAAAATCTGAGGTAAATTGGGCACTGCTGTGCTTATCCCTTGAGATTGATTCCAGGCACAGAATCTTTTCCATTTTTCGGCATAAGTTCTAGTACTAGGCCTCCTTGCCTCTAAAATGATATCCAGCACTGGTTTACTGAGGGATGGTAAAAGAGAGCTTAGGTAACTATAGCCAGGCTGCTAGGTTCAGTGTTTGAAGCTGAGGGTGCAGAATCTGGTTCTCCTGCTGAGAATTTGGAAAATGCTGCTGATACTTTAACATATGAAACCGGCAATTCAAGAGTGGCCCTAATGGCCAAAGTTGCAGAAGTGTATACCTTCTTAACCCATCTATCCAGTGCCCTGGAGTCTCTATCAGAGGGGGAAGGATTTTTGGCAGTAGTAGCTTTAATGCCCTTGGGTCCCTGTGAAATGGTTTCAGGATCCGCAGTAGGATTTTTGAAAAGGAACTTGTGAGAGTCAGGAACCCTGTAATATCAGGTTTTCTGGAAGCAGGAGGTTAAGAGTCAGGGGCCATGCTAGATTCCGAAAAGGCATCATCAACAATGAACAGTACAGGAGGTATAGCTAAAGGCCTGCGCTGGGTCAGGAGTAAGAAATCCCTAAGCCTCTTTTTAGAATCCGCAAAATCCCAACTTTCCCAACGAAAATGCTCCCTGAGAGTATGCAAGGTTTCACCAAAAGAGAAATCCTCTGGGGGAAAGCAGAGGGAATAGAGTCCTCAGCATCAAAATCCTCATAGGTAGATAAGGGTAAATCCTGGTCATCAGAGGAAACAGAAATTTCAGAATCCTGGTTAGAAGTATCATAAGCAAACTCAGTCCTAGGTCTCTTAGCAGGGGAAGATTGGCTTCTGGGCGTCAGTTTACTAGGCATGGTTCGAGTTTTAGGCCTGGAAGAAGAAGATGGCGGCGGTTTAATATGCAAGTCAGTAGGCCCGAATACACCCTCAGAAGCCAGTGCCTGCACAGCGGCTCCGGACCCATCCAAGGTAGACATCCACAGGTTCCACAGTTGAAGCATCTTGCAGCATACCGGACTCTGAATGAGTCTCAGTAGAGGCCTGCGAATCTGAAGTAGTGGGTATCAGGGGCTCTGAAAGCACCTCAATGAGTACCGGCGAACTGGGCGGCCTGTCTCTGTCTTTATCTTTGTTTTTTTTCAGAATGTCGGTAGTCGGATGACTTACCGAAGACATATCAGGATAATTGAACCAAGCACCAAAATATTTAGAAGCACAAATATACTGATGGATAGTTTGTGGTTTAAATAAGGCACAAAACCGGCAGCAAGGTACGTCGTGGTCAGGGCCTAGTCAAGAAATACAGTGCGAATTAAAATCTTTATGAGGCATTTGCTTTCCACAAGAAATGCAACTATTTACTTTTACTGGCATCAGTTTAGAGCAAGAAAAAGTTTCCTCAACAGGGTACTTAGCTTTTAGTTGAAGACTTCTGAAACTCGAAAACAAAAATTTCAGGAGTCGACCGACCGGCACTTGTGAACTGCTTCTGGCACCGCACGTCAAGAAAGAATGATGTAATGATGTTGGCTGCATGTTTTATAACCCTGACGACCTGACGTCACAGAAGAGACAGCAACTGACGTAGGAGCCAAGACTTCGTTAATCAGGCCGACTGAGGGCTACTGCAAGCAGATAACCCAAATGCAATGACTGCAACAGTGAAACACGAAGAACATCTGGTCTGCTGACAAACTGCCAGTGGGCTCCCAACCTTTGTCCTGTAAGGCTAGAGTCTTAAGTCTCTTCCCTCCCTGCCCAGCCACCTCCAAGATACACACAGATGGCAAAATGTCTCAATCCCCTAAAGTGCCAGTTGACTCCCCAAGGTTCAGGTCTGATAACTGAAATTGGGTCATAGTATGAGCTTCCGCCCCTCTGCCACAGAGCTGGCAAGAACAAGGTTTTCTTAAAGGCGTTTAAACACTAGAGCTACTAACTTTAGGGTACTACTGCCTTCTTTGGTGACCTACAAGGTTTCTGAACACAACTGATGGAAATATAACATCCATTAAGTTTACAAGGTGGAACACATTTACAGTAATGTAACTTGATTGCTGACATGTTCTTGTGTAGTAAAACTGCATGCCTACCCTAGCTTATAAGGACGTATCCCATTAAGCAAACTAAGCTATGAACTGCAAAATGGATAACTGTACACAACCAGAAAAGTATAGTTGTGTACACTTACCATAAATGCAGATGTTTGAGTGTCTTCACTGTTGCAGTCATCACTGTAGGGTTCTTCCTGCCAGCAGGCAGTCCTCGGTCGGCCAGAATCCCAAAGTCTGGGTCCGGCGTCGGCTGTTCAGTCATGCTCCCTGACGTCAGAGTGCTAGGAGTACAAAGCTGCCAGTCAACGCCATGTTCTCCAGTTTTTCTTGCCCCAGATGTCAGGTGCCTAAAAGTGAAGGCTAATAGTAAAACAAAAATGAAACATACAACAAACCCCATACCCTGTAGCAAATACACCTCAGAAGAAGGGTAAAGTAGGAAACCACACTAATGAAAGTATAAGAGGGGACAGGAGGGTGGGTAACCCAGACTGCAACAGTGAAGACACTCAAACATCTACATTTATGGTAAGTGTACACAACTGTACTATGTTCATCGTGTTTCACTGTTGCAGTCATCACTGTAGGGTTGAATCCCAACGCTGAGGTAAAGGGTGGTGGTTATACAGTAGAAGGGGTGGCTAGAAGGCCCTGCAAGACTGCAGAAGCAAAGCCTGCCCTAGACTTAGAGTAAAGAGGGAGATTATAGTGCTTGGAGAAAGTATGCACTGAACTCCAAGTTGCAGCTTCCAAAATATCCTTGGTAGGTACTCCTCTGAGAAAGGCAGCTGAAGTAGCAGCAGCTCTGGTAGAGTGAGTCCTAATTTTTCCTGGGATTTGCTTTTCATGATGAGAGTAACAAAATCTGATTCCATGAGCAATCCATTTAGAAATGGTCTGTTTTGAAATAGCTTTGCCTTGGGAATTTGTTGCATAAGAAACAAACAGCTGCTCTGTTTTCCTGATATCCTTGGTTCTGTCCAGGTAAAAACAAAGTTGCCTGTGTACATCTAAGGAATGCAAGATCCTTTCCCCCTTATTTTGTGGATTATTGAAAAAAGTTGGCAGGTGAATAGTTCGATTTAAAGCCACTTCGGAAACCACTTTAGGCATGAAAGTAGGATTGGTCCTTAAAGACACCCTATCTTGGTGGAAAATAATATAAGGTTCCACAGCCATGAGTGCTTGTAACTCCGAGACTCTCCTGGCTGAAGGCAAAGCCAGTAGGATAGCTGTTTTCCATGATAAATACTTAATATCAGATGTGGCAGCAGGCTCAAAAGGAGGCAGAGTGAGTTTTTCCAGAACATAGTTGAGGTCCCAGGCAGGTATGGGTGGTGTCCTAGGGGGCCTTAAATTCTTTGCTCCTCTGAGATATTGTTTCAGAAGTGGACGCAAAAAGATTGGAGGATCTGTATTGTAATGAGAGATAGCTGAGGCATGTATTTTTATGGAGGAGAAGGATGAACCCTTATGTAGCATGTCTGATAGGTAAAGTAAAATCAGTGGGATATTAGGAATGAGAGGATCCGAATCCTGAGCATGCATCCAGGTGCAAAATCTCTTCCATTTACCTGCATAAGATTTTCTAGTGCTAGGCTGTCTGGCTTCTAAGATGACATCTATGACCTGTTTGGGAAGGAAAGGATTAATCACAGACCCTGAATTCGCCAGGCTGCCAGGCTGAGAGTTTTGACATGAGAGTGCAGAACCTGGCCCTGGTGTTGGGACAAAAGATTTGGAATCTGAGGTAAAATCCAAGGAGGCTCCTGGGATAGATTCATCAGTGTTGAGTACCAAAATTGACGAGGCCAATGTGGGGCCAGTAAAATCATCATCTTGGTCTTGTCCTGCTTTATCTTTAGTAACACCCGTGGAAGAAGAGGTAGTGGCGGAAAGGCATACCCAGAGAGGTTTCTCCAACTGAATGATAGTGCATCCACTTTCCATGCTAGCTTGTGAAATGTTCTTGTGCAAATAATCTGTAACTGGTGGTTGAGGGGGGATGCAAAAAGATCCATGTCCGGGCAGCCCCAGGCTTCTGTAATCATCTTGAGTATTTGGGCGTCTAGCATCCACTCGTGTGGGTCTGACAGGTTCCTGCTCAGGCTGTCTGCCAGAATATTTTGTTTTCCTGGCAGGAACTGAGCTTGTTGATACACTTTGCAAGCTAGAGCTGTGTTCCATAGAGTCATGGCTAGTCTGCAAAGGGGGTAGGAGTGTGAACCCCCTTGCTTGTTTATGTACCACATAACTGTGGTGTTGTCTGTCCGTATCAGTAGTTGTCCTGGTTGCAGTTGATCCCTGAAAGCCAAGAGGTCATTCTGTACAGCTAACATCTCTTTTACATTGATATGTAGGTGCTTCTGATCCTCTGTCGAAAGACCTTGCAGACCTTTTCCCTGCAAGTGGGCTCCCCATGTGTAATCCGAGGCATCGTGGTTAACACTTTGCTGACTGGAGGCAGACTGAAGGCTTTCCCTTTGTTGTGAAGACATGCCATGGTCCACCAATGGAATTCCTTTTGTAGGCAAGGCAAGACAGCAATCTGTGTGTCTAGACTGTGGCAATGCTGGGACCATACACTTTTTAGGTAACATTGTATTTTTCTCATATGTAGTCTTGCATTTGGTATGAGAAGGATGCAGGAGGCCATGTAACCCAAAGCCTGCAGGAATTTCCTTGCAGTTAGCTGAGTTATTGACGCCAAGGTTTTGAAAGTTGAAGCCAGCTGCTGTTGTTTTTCGGATGACAGGAATGCCACCTGGGTTGTTGTGTTTAGAAGAGCACCCAGAAAGGTTATCTGTTGTGTGGGTGTCAAATTTGACTTTTTTATGTTCAGAGTGAATCCCAGATACTGGAGTAGATTTTGAACAAATTCCAGGTAAGGCATCCTTACTGTCTGCTTGAATAAGGCAGTCGTCCAGATAAGGGTAAATTTGAATTCCCTTGAGTCTGCAATAAGCTACTACTGGTGCCAGGCACTTGGTGAAGACACTGGGCGCAGTAGACAAGCCAAAGGGCAGCGCAGGGAATTGGTAATGTTTCGAGCTGGCCTTGAACCTGAGGTATTTTCTGCATTCCTGTCTGATAGGGATGTGTAGGTAAGCCTCCTTTAAATCCAATGTCACCATCCATGCATTTTTGCTCACCATTGGCAGGAGCTGCTGCAGAGTAAGCATCTTGAACTTTGGTATGTCCAGGAAAGTGTTTAAGGCTGACAGATCCAGGATGGGTCTCCATGAATTTTGCTTTCTGGGAACTAGAAAGAGCCTTGAGTAAAAACCTTGGCCCGTCTCTGATTGTGGAACCAGTTCTATGGCCCTCATAGCCATGAGGGATCCCACCTGGATTAATGCCTCTGACCACTGGTGTTTTGGAAGGTCTTGCCATCCATTTGGTCTTGGCAAGGTATGAAAGTGGAATTTGTAACCTCTTGAAACTACATCCAGAACCCACTTGTCTTGGGTTATTTATGTCCAATTTTGTTGAAAAAGGGAGAGTTTTCCTCCTAGAGGGGCTTCCAGGAGAGAAGTTCATGGAGCCATGCAGGGAAGTCATTGAGCCTGTTTTCTATAAGATTGAGGTCTGTCCTCTCCACCCCCCTGGGGATGGAAGCACTCCACTGTCTAGGTCTGTAAGAGGTCTGTGCTTGGGCCCTCCCTCTGGAGCGCCTATATCTACCCCTCTGAGGCCTGTCCGAGCTGGGAAAGGACCAATTTTTAGTTGGCCAATTTCTGCTAATTCTTGGGGCTGAACTTGTAAGAAATCCTTAACCGTTTGCATGGATTTTGCCTTATCCTCCATTTTCTTTATCACCTCTTCAGCCTTAGACCCAAACAAAACATTATGCTGAACAGGAGCTTCCAGTAACTTTGCTTTCACTTGATCAGGTAAGTTTTGTTCCTTTAACCAAGCATGCCTTCTAATGACTGTGCCAGAGGCAGCCGCCCTGCAAAAAGCCTCCAAGGCATCAAAACCACACTGTAAACCATGCTTCCCCACTTGTTCAGTGGCATGCATCAAATTGCGTAATTCCTTATCTGCACATGCAGTAATGGTACCCAGCTTTTGTTTCATAACAGACGGTACAAATTGCTGATATTTTAGCATGTGAAATTGACAATTTAAAGCCCTAATAGATAAAGTAGCAGAAGTGTACACTTTTTTGTCCCATCTCTCCAAAGCTCTGGAATCCTTATCTGTCGGAATAGGGTTTTTAGCAGAAGCGGCCTTCACCCCCTTAGGACCCGGAAAAATGGTTTCTGGATCAGCAGTAGGATTTTTGTAAAGGAACTGGTGGGAGTCAGGGACCCTGTAATATCTGTCGGGCTTAGAAGGGGCTGGTGGAAAGGAGTCAGGAGTTAAATTAGCCTCAGAAAAGGCATCATCCACAATATCCAAAATAGGAGGAATAGCCAGGGGACTATATTGGGGAAGAAGAAGGAAATCCCTAAGCCTTCTTTTAGATTCCGAGTACTCCTGTCCTTCCCAGTGAAAATGTTCCCTCATGTCATGTAAAGTTTCCCCAAAAGAAAAATCCTCAGGGGGAGAAGCTGATGGAATGGATTCAACAGCATCAGAATCCTCATAAGGAAGGAAAGTATATTCCTGTTCAGAGGAAGGCACTGAAGAAATAGATGCCTGATGAGAAGATTCATAATCCAATTCTTGTCTTGGCCTTTTGTCTGGAGGGGGATGTGAACCCCTAATCATGGTTAATAAGTCCTCCGCCATTTTAAGTAGCTGTTTCTGAGATTTGGGTCCCAGATCAGAAGAGGCCTGGGCTGGTGTCTTAGATTTAGGAGTCTGCCTTTATCAGAAGCTGTGTAGGCCTGAAAACCCCCTCGGAAGCCGGTACAGTACAGTTTTGTACCTACCCTAAATGTAGATGTTCAAGTGCTCATACAGCTGCAGTCATCACAGATGGGTTATCCTGCCGTCAGGCGGGTTCTCGGTCGGCCGAATTCCAAAGTCTAGGTCCGGTGTCGGTTGTCGTCGCTTCTTCCCTGACTTCAGTGCGGCAGGGGTATAAAAGAGGCAGCCGATGCCATTTTCTTCAGTTTTTCTTGCCCCAGATGTCAGGTGCCCCCAGAAGGAAGGCAAAACATAATGTTATGCAAACATGCAATACAGATAAATCAAAAAACAGTAGTTGCAAGCAAATACACCATAAAAGAATACCCCAAATAGGTTGTATGATAGAGGTGATTTTCATAAGGCCTGTCCTAAGAGGGGACGGGGGGGGGGTAACCTGGACTGCAGCTGTATGAGCACTCGAACATCTACATTTATGGTAGGTACAAAACTGTACTATGTTCATCGTGCATACAGCTGCAGTCATTACAGATGGGTAGAATCCTAAAGCTAAGTAAGGGTGGTAGGCACTAAGTGGAACTAGGAGGAGCGAGGATGCCCTGCAGGACTGCTGTGGCAAAGCCCGCTCTAGATTTTGAGTATAGTGGAAGATGGTAGTGCTTGGAGAAAGTGTGGACTGAGCTCCAAGTAGCTGCTTCCAAAATGTCCTTGGTAGGGACCCCCCTGAGGAAAGCTGCAGAGGTAGCTGTGGCCCTGGTGGAGTGGGATCTGATGTATGCAGGCACAGATTTTCCATGAAATTAATAACAAAGGCGTATGCAGTGGGCGATCCATTTTGAAATTGTCTGTTTGGAAATAGCCTTTCCTTGAGCACCTGTAGCATAGGACACAAAGAGTTGCTCAGATTTCCTGAATGGCTTTGTTCTGTCCAAGTAATAACGAAGTTGTCTATGAATGTCCAGGGAATGTAGCAGTCTCTCCCCTTTGTTCTGTGGATTTGGATAAAAGGTAGGTAAGCGGATAGTCTGATTCAAAGCTACACTGGATACTAGCTTTGGCATGAAGGTAGGGTTGGTTCGTAAGGAAACTCTGTCCTGATGGAAAATGATGAATGGTTGCACAGCCATGAGGGCTTGCAGTTCCGAAACCCTGCGTGCTGAGGTGATAGCCAGAAGGAAGGCTGTTTTCCATGACAAGTATTGTAGCTCTGCTGAAGAAGCCGGCTCAAAGGGAGGCAGGGTCAGCTTTTCCAATACGAAGTTGAGGTCCCAAGCTGGAACTGGTGGTTTCCTGGGGGGTCTTCTATTTTTTGCCCCTCTGAGGAACTGCCTTAATAGAGGTTGTGAGAATAAAGGAGGGTCTGTGTTGTATTGTGCAGAAATGGCTGAAGCGTGGATCTTGATGGAGGAGAAGGAAAGGCCACTGTTTAACATCTCAGCTAGGTATTGTAAAATTTGAGGTATATTTATTACCCAAGGATTCTGGCCCTTTTCTTGATTCCAGGAACAAAATCGTTTCCATTTGGCGGAGTAGGCTTTTCTAGTAGAAGGTCTTCTGGCCTCCAACATGACATCCTGCACCTCCTTGGAGAGAGTCTGTTGGGAAGTTAAGGTATTCCCCATGCAGCTAGATTTAGGGTTTTCAGCTGGCTGTGAAGGGTTTTGTAGTTGTGCTGGGACAACAGAAGAGGTACTAGAGGTAGGATCCATGGTGGGGAGTGTGTCAGGCTCTTTAGGATTGGATACCAGTGTTGTCGTGGCCAGTCTGGAGCAATGAGAATCATTTGTGGCCTCTCTGCTCTGGCTTTTAACAGAACTTTGGGCAGTAGAGGAAGAGGCGGGAAGGCATAAACTGTCAATGTTGTCCAATTGAAAGAGAGTGCGTCCACTTTCCAGGCCTGTGGATGATAGGTCCTTGAACAAAATTTTTTCAACTGGTAATTTCTGTGGGTAGCAAATAGATCTATGTCTGGCTGTCCCCATGCCCGAGTTATCTTTGAGAAAACTTGAGGATGCAACTTCCATTCGTGTGGATCTGTCATATTTCTGCTTAGGTTGTCTGCCAGTGTGTTTTTCTTTCCTGGCAGGAATTGTGCCTGTAGCTGAATTTGCAATTCCAGTGCTGTGTTCCATAGGATCATGGCTTGCCTGCACAGAGGATATGAATGAGTTCCCCCGTGTTTGTTTATGTACCACATGACTGTGGTGTTGTCTGTCCTTATCAATAGCTGACCTGGATGCAGTAGGTCTGTGAAGGTCATAAGAGCATTTTGCACAGCTAGCATCTCCTTTTGGTTGATGTGTAGGTGCCTCTCATTTTGGGACCATTTTCCCTGAATGCACTGATCTGCCATGTGTGCTCACCAGGCATAGTCTGAAGCGTCCATTGTGATGATTTGAGTTGCTTGAGGTACACATAAAGGGAGACCTGTGTTTCTTTGGCATGCTTGAGCCCACCACAAAAATTCCTTTTGAAGGCATGGAATGAGTGGTGTAATTGTTTCCAAGCTGTGGCTGTGTTGAGACCATAAGTTTTTTAGGTACCATTGTAGTTTCCTCATATGCAACTTTGCACATGGGATTAGTAGGATGCAAGATGCCATGAATCCCAGAGCCTGCAGGACTTTCCTTGCAGTTAATCTGGTGAAAGTTGCCATTTTGCTGAAGTATTGAGACAGTTGCCCTTGTATGTCTGGCGTGAGGTAGGCCATCTGGGTGGTTGTATTTAAGCTGGCACCCAGGAAAATTATCTGTTGAGAAGGTATTAGTCTTGATTTCTTTTTGTTCACTGTGTATCCCAGGAAGTTTAACAGTTTTATTACAAATGCCAGATGCTGCAATAGAATGTCCTTGCTGTCCGCTTGGATCAGGCAGTCGTCCAGATATGGGTAGATTTGTATTCCTTGTAGTCTGCAGAAGGCAATTACCGATGCCAGGCATTCCGTAAACACTCTGGGTGCAGTAGATAAGCCAAAGGGCAATGCAGAGAATTGGTAATGGGTTGAACCTGCAAGAAATCTGAGGTATCTTCTGCAATCTTGTCTGATAGGGACATGCAGGTATGCCTCCTTGAGGTCCAATGTTACCAGCCAAGACTCCTTGCCCAGCATGGGAAGAAGCTGCTGTAATGTGAGCATCTTGAATTTTGGCACCTGTAGATATGTGTTTAGGATGGATAGGTCTAAGATAGGTCTCCAATCTTTGTCTTTCCTTGGTACCAGGAATAGTCTGGAATAAAAACCTTGACCTTGTTCTTTTGCAGGTACCTCTTGAATCGCTTTCATATCCATGAGCGCGGAAATTTGTCTTTGTGCCTCTGCCTTTTGATTTTGTGGCAGGTTTGGCATGCTTCTCACTTTTGGAAGGGTGTGAAAGTGGAACCTGTAGCCTCTGTCTATAATGTCCAGAATCCATTTGTCTTTTGTAACAATATGCCAGTTTTTTTTAAAATAATGCCAGTTTTCCGCCCAAAGGTGCTGCCATTAAAGCTTTGCTTGGCAGGCATAGGGGGAAGTCATTGTGTCTGTTTTCTAAATGACTGTGATCTATCTTCTCCACCTCTTGGGGTTGGTGCTTGCCACTGTCTTGCTCGGTAAGATCCTTGAGGTTGTCCTCTACCCCTTGAGCGTCTGTATCTGCCTCTTTGAGGTCTGTCCGTGGCTAGAAAGGACCAATTTTTTTGCATGCCAGTTTCTGCTGAAGCGTGGAGGTTGTACCAGCAGAAAATCTTTCACTGTTTGCATAGATTTTGCTTTTTCCTCCATTTTCTTTAGTACCTCCTCAGCTTTAACAACAAACGATGCATCTTTTTGAAGTGGTGCATCTAATAACTTTGCTTTGACATGATCTGGTAAGGTTTGCTCTTTGAGCCAAGCATGTCTACGTATAACAGACCCCGTTGACAGCAACTCTACATGAGGCTTCTAAAGCATCAAAACCACACTGCAAGGTATGTTTATCCACTTGCTCTGCACCATGCAACAAATCCTGCAACTCTTTCAAATCTGGTTGTTCTGTTTGTGTCATTTTGCTTTTCAACTGAGATAACAAAAACTGTTGGTTCTTTAACATATGGAATTGACAGTTTAATGCCCTCATGGTTAAAGTGGCAGATGTATACACCTTTTTCCCCCACCTTTCTAATGCTCTGGAATCTCTCTCTGAAGGTAAAGGGTTTTTTGCAGTAGAGGCTTTTATTCCCTTGGGACCCTGTGAAATAATTTCTGGGTCAGCAGTATGACTTTTATAAAGGAACTGGTGAGAATCAGGGACCCGGTAATACCGGTCTGGTTTAACAGGGGCTGGAGGTAAAGAATCTGGACTAAGGCTGGCTTCTGTGTACACATCATCCAAAATATCTAGAACAGGAGGGATAGCCAGGGGCCTATGCTGGGGGAGCAGTAGAAATTCCCTGAGCCTTTTCTTGGAATCAGAGTAATATTGGCCTTCCCAGTGAAAGTGTTCCCTCAATGTATGCAGGGTTTCCCCAAAAGAGTAGTCCTCAGGGGGGGGAGACCGAGAGAATAGACTCCTCAGCATCAGAGTCTTTGAAAGGGGAATAGACAAAATCCTGGTCCTCAGAATGTTCTGAGGTAACAGAAGCCTGGTCTGAGGAAGGGTAGTCTTCCTCCAATCTGGGTCTTTTGTCAGAGGGGGGTTGAGAACCCCTGATGAGAGTTATCAAATCCTCAGCCATTTTTAGCATCTGCTTTTTAGGCATGGGGCCTTGAGGGGAGGTCTGAGGACCCTGTTTTTTAGTTTTCATGGCTGCTTTAGATTTAGTGAAGGATTTAATAGAGAAGGTGGAAGGCCTGAAGACGCCTTCAGAAATGGTAGGCCTGACTAAATTTTGAGTTTCCCCGCCAAGAGTGGCGTCGGTATCAGCAGTAGGAATGGAGACCGAGGAGCCTGCGACCTCGGGTACTGAAGTCACCGGTAAAATAGTTTCATCGGTATTCAGGGGCTGCGTAGGCACCTCGCTGAGAACCGGAGAACCGGTAGTCAGCCTAAGCGTGGTCTCCGTACTCGGTACGGACCTCGGATGACGGTCCTTATCTTTGCGTCTTTTGCCTAAAGCTGGTGTTGGTGTATCCGACGACATGATATAATTAAATTTTTTGCCAAAATAATGATAGGCGAACTCCGCCCGGAGCTTAATAGTGCGCTTGTTGAACTTAGCACAAAAATGGCAGGCTGAGACGTCGTGGTCTGCGCCTAAGCAAGGTATACAGAAAGAGTGGAAATCCTTATGCGGTATTTGCTTCCCACAAGAAATGCAATTATTAACTTTGTCTGACATCGGTCTGAGGCAAGAAAAGTTTCCCCAATGGGGTACTTAGCTTTAAAGAAGACTTCGGCTGAAATACTTTCGTAAATCACAGGAGCTGGCCGACCAGCACTTGCGAACTGCTTCTGCTTCAGGCACCGCGCGGCAAGAAAGACTGAAGAAAATGGCGTCGGCTGCCTCTTTTATACCCTTGCCACACTGACGTCAGGGAAGAAGCGACGACAACCGACGCTGGACCTAGACTTTGGAATTCGGCCGACCGAGGACCCGCCTGACGGCAGGATAACCCATCTGTAATGACTGCAGCTGTATGCACGATGAACATCTGCACAGCGGCTCCGGACCCATCCGAGGGAGCATTGTCCGAAGGTCCAGCAGCTGGAGTGCTCAAAGGCCAATTTGGCTCCTCGTGGGAGTCCCGTTTCAGCAATCGTTTCTGAAATGGCCGACGACAGGGGCTGCGGAAGCTCCTCACTGACGACCGCCAAACCTGTAGCTGGCTCTGCTTGTAAAACGTCGTCTGATTTGGACCTTGGAGGCCTGTCCTTATCCTTGTGTCGTTTGTGAACTCCGGTAGTCGGAAGCGTGTCCGACATTTTATAATTAAATCGCCTACCAAAGTAGTGAAAAGCAAAATCCTACCTGCGCTTAATCGTACATTGGTTAAATCTAGCGCAAAACCGAAATCTAGCTACGTCGTGGTCAGGGCCTAAACAAGGAATACAGTAAGAATGGAAATCCTTATGAGGTATTTGCTTCCCACAAGAAATGCAATTATTAACTTTTTCTGACATCGGACTGGAGCAAGAAAAAAGTTTCCCCAATGGGGTACTTAGCTTTGAGAAGAAGAAGTAAGTCTTCGGACTGAAGCACGAAAAAATATCATGAGTCAGCAGACTGGCACTTGCGAACTGCTTTCACCGCATGGCAAGAAAGACTGGAGAACATGGCGTCGGCTGGCAGCTTTGTACTCCTAGCGCTCTGACATCAGGGAGCATGACTGAACAGCCGACGCTGGACCCAGACTTTGGGATTCTGGCCGACAGAGGACTGCCTGCCGGCAGAAAGAACCCTACAGTAATAACTGCAACAGTGAAACACGATGAACATCTAGTGTAACCAATGGGACAGAACAAAAAATTACAACATAAAAAAAAGTCAAGATTACTATTTTACCCTTATTATAGGAAACATTATTTCAGTTAATTCATTTGAAATCTGGGCTTCACTCACAAATTGCGCATTCTGAACTTATAATTCTGGATTTGACATATAGAAAAAAGTACAGTTATGTTAATTATACCTACCATAAGCACGTCTTCACTTATCATAATCACTGATATTCGAGCAGATCGATGTTGCATTGTTAACTTTTGGGTCTTCCTGCCATGCACAAGCCCATAGCTAGCTCGAATGCCAGAGTAATTTCCCCATTTCCCGGCTGGCAGACAGCCATGTGGACCAACATCAGAATGCCTTGGTATAAAGGTGCTGTCTGCAGCCAATGACATCTTAAGGTCTTTCTTGTCTACAACTATGGAATACGATGGTCCTGAGGTATAGCACGACCTTCCCAACTGACCAAGTATGATTCAGGTACCCTGACTTAAAAGGAAGGTAGGAAAGGGGGAAGTGGTGGGATGGTGAATGGATGGGGAACCTACCCAAACTTGAGGTAAAAGCAGTGGAGGAGGAGGGTGGGAAAGGGCACTGCAACACTGATCTACTTGAACATATACAATTATGATAAATGGCAACCCAAATGTACTCCGGTCATAGTCAATGTTGCAGTTCTAATTCTTAGATTACTCCAATAGCTTCTGTGAGGATGGTCAGACAGGGACAGTATCTGGGGGCAGCAAGACAGAACTAAGCTCTTGACGTCAAGATGGACCCAAGGTAGTAATGCTTATTGAAGGTTTGAAGGGATGATAATTTGGCAGCATCTAGAATGCCCTGCATGGATACCCCTTTAAAAAAGGCAGAAAATGGTGTCTAAGGCTGGTGGAATGAGCTCTGACCTTACTAGGAAGTTTACCATGCTGAAAATAGCAAAAGGTGATGTGGTTGACAATATATTTGGAAATTGTTTGGTCAGTGGTTTACTTTGTTTACCTTCTGCAAAGACCAACAAAAACTGGTCTGATCTGTCTGACAAGTTGGTTCTGTTAAGCTATTTTCAGTTGCGTGTGAACATCTAAGGAATGCAATATCCATTCTGCTTTGTTCTGGGGAAAGAACACAGGAAGGTGACTGGTTTGGTTTAAGGACATTTCTGAAAATAAAACTACAGGTTGCCTCTGAGAGTGACTCTATCCCCGTGAATTACTAATAATGATTCATTGAACATAAAAGTTTGGAGTTTAGAAACATAACTGGCAGAGGTCAGTGCAATAATCAGAGTTGCTTTTCAGGTCAATAGTTTGAGAAGGGCTGAGCCAGCCAATTCAAAGTGAAGCCAAGTGAGCTTTTCATTCAAGAAATTCAGGTCCCCATCGAGTGGGGGGTTTGGGAAAGCTCCCTTCTGGATGGCTTAAGATGCACAATCCCTTTGATAAATTGCTTCATGTAGTGGTGGGAGGAAGGGGGGGGGCAGGCTGAAATGGCAGAAGCATTAACTATTTGACTAGGATAATCCCTACTTGAAGAGGATGGAAAGGGATAAAAGTATATGTTTTATGTTAGCTGGTGAAGAAGGAATACCGTTGGATTGGCACCAGATAGAAAACATTATCCATTTTACTAAATGTCATTTTCTAGGATTTGTTTTTCTAACCATTTTTAAAAATGGAGAACACATTTTGAGAGTAACATAGGGATGAGTGAGTCAAAATCCAGTCTTCCAATCTGTGAGCCTAGGAGTTCACTCAGCTTGGGGTGAGAGCCTAGGAGTTCACTCAGCTTGGGGTGAGAGCCTAGGAGTTCACTCAGCTTGGGGTGAGAGCCTAGGAGTTCACTCAGCTTGGGGTGAGAGCCTAGGAGTTCACTCAGCGTGGGGTGAGAGCCTAGGAGTTAACTCAGCGTGGGGTGAGAGCCTAGGAGTTCACTCAGCGTGGGGTGAGAGCCTAGGAGTTCACTCAGCGTGGGGTGAGAGCCTAGGAGTTCACTCAGCGTGGGGTGAGAGCCTAGGAGTTCACTCAGCGTGGGGTGAGAGCCTAGGAGTTCACTCAGCGTGGGGTGAGAGCCTAGGAGTTCACTCAGCGTGGCGGGTGGGCCTAGGAGTTCACTGAGCGTGGGGTGAGAGCCTAGGAGTTCACTCAGCGTGGGGTGAGAGCCTAGGAGTTCACTCAGCGTGGGGTGAGAGCCTAGGAGTTCACTCAGCGTGGGGTGAGAGCCTAGGAGTTCACTCAGCGTGGGGTGAGAGCCTAGGAGTTCACTCAGCGTGGGGTGAGAGCCTAGGAGTTCACTCAGCGTGGGGTGAGAGCCTAGGAGTTCACTCAGCGTGGGGTGAGAGCCTAGGAGTTCACTCAGCGTGGGGTGAGAGCCTAGGAGTTCACTCAGCGTGGGGTGAGAGCCTAGGAGTTCACTCAGCGTGGGGTGAGAGCCTAGGAGTTCACTCAGGCGTGGGGTGAGAGCCTAGGAGCTCACTCAGCGTGGGGTGAGAGCCTAGGAGCTCACTCAGGCGTGGGGTGAGAGCCTAGGAGCTCACCCAGCGTGGGGTGAGAGCCTAGGAGCTCACTCAGCGTGGGGTGAGAGCCTAGGAGCTCACTCAGCGTGGGGTGAGAGCCTAGGAGCTCACTCAGCGTGGGGTGAGAGCCTAGGAGCTCACTCAGGGGTGAGAGCCTAGGACCTCACTCAGCGTGGGGTGAGAGCCTAGGAGCTCACCCAGCGTGGGGTGAGAGCCTAGGAGCTCACTCAGCGTGGGGTGAGAGCCTAGGAGCTGACTCAGCGGGGTGAGAGCCTAGGAGCTCACTCAGTGGGGTGAGAGCCTAGAGCTCACTCAGCGTGGGTGAGAGCCTAGGAGCTCACTCAGCGTGGGGTGAGAGCCTAGGAGCTCACTCAGCGTGGGGTGAGCCTGGGAGCTCACTCAGCGTGGGGTGAGAGCCTAGGAGCTCACTCAGCGTGGGGTGAGCCTGAGGAGCTCACTCAGCGTGGGGTGAGAGCCTAGGAGCTCACTCAGCGTGGGGTGAGCCTAGGAGCTCACTCAGCGTGGGGTGAGCCTAGGAGCTCACTCAGCGTGGGGAGAGCCTAGGAGCTCACTCAGCGTGGGGTGAGTGCCTAGGAGCTCACTCAGCGTGGGGTGAGAGCCTAGGAGCTCACTCAGGCGTGGTGAGAGCCTAGGAGCTCACTCAGCGTGGGGTGAGAGCCTAGGAGCTCACTCAGCGTGGGGTGAGAGCCTAGGAGCTCACTCAGCGTGGGGTGAGAGCCTAGGAGCTCACTCAGCGTGGGGTGAGAGCCTAGGAGCTCACTCAGCGTGGGGTGAGAGCCTAGGAGCTCACTCAGCGTGGGGTGAGAGCCTAGGAGCTCACTCAGCGTGGGGTGAGAGCCTAGGAGCTCACTCAGCGTGGGGTGAGAGCCTAGGAGCTCACTCAGCGTGGGGTGAGAGCCTAGGAGCTCACTCAGCGTGGGGTGAGAGCCTAGGAGCTCACTCAGCGTGGGGTGAGAGCCTAGGAGCTCACTCAGCGTGGGGTGAGAGCCTAGGAGCTCACTCAGCGTGGGGTGAGAGCCTAGGAGCTCACTCAGCGTGGGGTGAGAGCCTAGGAGTTCACTCAGCGTGGGGTGAGAGCCTAGGAGCTCACTCAGCGTGGGGTGAGAGCCTAGGAGTTCACTCAGCTTGGGGTGAGAGCCTAGGAGTTCACTCAGCTTGGGGTGAGAGCCTAGGAGTTCACTCAGCTTGGGGTGAGAGCCTAGGAGTTCACTCAGCTTGGGGTGAGAGCCTAGGAGTTCACTCAGCTTGGGGTGAGAGCCTAGGAGTTCACTCAGCTTGGGGTGAGAGCCTAGGAGTTCACTCAGCTTGGGGTGAGAGCCTAGGAGTTCACTCAGCTTGGGGTGAGAGCCTAGGAGTTCACTCAGCTTGGGGTGAGCCTAGGAGTTCACTCAGCTTGGGATATATAACAAACTCCTTTTTCTATATGAGATGGTCCATGGCTAGTGGCAATGTTTACATCTCTCACCCAATGAGGGTCAGAAAAACAGAGAACCAATGAAGCCTGGACCAGAAAGGAGTAATTAGAATCATTTTGTGGCCGTCTGACTCCATCTTTAGAAAGTACAGTTGTGTACGATAATTTACCATAACACTAAATGCTTGAATTATCACTGCTGCAGTAGCCTTAGCTATTTGGGTTAAATCTTGCATAGGATCGAAGAGCCTGCCAACTTCCAAAGATTCAGGACACTTTCCATGTGTACAAACCATCAACTCAAGATGAGCTGACTAAAGGTCAGACTTGGGCGCCAAGCCCTTCAGAGTTTTCATGCCAACACGGGGAAGAAGGGAAGCAGGTTAATCCATGACAGGACATTAATAGGAACAAAAAAAAATTGCTTCCACACAAAATGGGGGGGGGGTGACTACTGCATCAGTGATTATTTGAACATCTACAGTTATGGGAAGTTTACTTACATAAAGCTCCAAAGGAGGTGGTGTTTCCATATTCGTAAAGGATGTGCACACCTTCGGACTGGTGGCATCAGAGATGCTTCAGGTGCAGCTAACATTGGGAAAGACAGCGATTCAGGTCGTAGCCTGCTATAGGCCCCCAACCATGTCGCAAGACTTACACTCCATGTTCCTAAGCACCCTGGAGAATATTAGGGTCCAACTTAACACTCTCATACTGTGTGACTTCAACTACCTCTCCATTAACTGGGAAAACTACTCCTGTACCAATACACTTGCCTAACATTTCCTGGAATTCATTAATTCCAATGCCCTAGACCAGCTCATTCTTACCCCCACTAGAGGTAGCAACATCCTTAACCTGGTCACTACTAACATAGGCGACCATTGCTCTACACAAATAGTCAACTCCTCTCTGGTTAGATCCGACCACAAACTAATAACCTTGGAAATCCTCATCCCCACACGCAAAGGTAACCACCATGAAAAACTTCTACAAAGCTAACTTTGGGCTCCTAAAAACAGAGGTGGCTAACTTCAAAGCACCCATGCAAATGGAGAATAGTTGCATGATGCCGAATCATACACCAGTACACTGTACGAACATGCACACAAATGCATGGATCTCGCCATACCAAACAGTACCAAGACGCTCTCCTCCAAAAAAAGAAAGCCAATCTGGTGGTCCCTTGCCATAAACAAACTTTACAACAGAAGAAGGAAGGTAAAGTCCCAAGACTGGAAAAACTCCCTTATCAGCCTCAACAAAAAGTTGAGATCCCTCATCAAATCCTCTAAAGTTAGCTATGAAAACAGAATTGCAGCAGATAGTAAAGACATCCACAAGGCCTTCTATAGTTTTGTAAAGAATCACCACAACAATACCCAAATTTGCTCTGAGCTAATGCACAATGGTACTTCCTATACTGCGCCAACAGATATTGCCAATATACTGACAGATTCAGTGCCAACTTTACCCCCCCAAAAGACCAATTGCGATACCAGTAGATTGCCAGACACCCAGTATTATTGCTGCACAGGTTAAAACAGCACTGTCCAAGGCCAGGAATACAGCTTATATGGGACCTGGCAATATCCCTGGCTGTTTTCTACATGAACTACAGAGTGAACTGGCACCTCATCTGTGTGCCCTGTTCAATTACAGCCTCACCTCAGGCTTTGGCCCTACTGAATGGCGCACTTCTACAGTCATCCCTCTCCACAAAGGAGGAGCAACTACAGACCCTGGGAACTATTGCTTCATTAGCCTGACAAGTCTGATATGCAAAGCTATGGAACAAATCATCATGGACCTAATAGACAAGGATACAGGGAATCTCCAAACTCTGGATCCCATACAGTTTGGTTTTGTGAAGGGTAGGTAATGCCTGCTCAACTTGGTCGACTTCTTTCAGTCGGTCACCAGAGCTGTGGATGAAGGCAAGGTGATTCATACAGCCTACCTTGATCCGGCCAAGGCCTTTGATACCATTCCCCACTCAGGAATCATAGAAAAACTGTAAAATGGCTCACAGATAGAAATCACAGTGTGAAAATAGCCGACTCCAAATCAGACTGCCAACCAGTCGCTAGTGGCGTCCCACTGGGTTCGGTCCTGCATCCTTTCCTGTTTGGTATCTACTTCTCTTAAGTCCAGGCCAACACGAAGGGACTCTGGCTGACAAAGTTCACACACAATTGCAAGTTGGGAGCTATTATCAACTCCCCAAGTGATGTTGACATCCTACAGAAAGGCCTCACTGAAACAGACTGATGTCAGAACCAATGCCAAAAAATGTGTCGTCATCTCCTTTGGGAAAAACTCGGTTCCCATAAATTTCCACATCGATGATAGTCCACTGAACACAGAAGGCATTATAAGACATCTGGGAACACAGGTTGACAGCAACCTCTCTTTTGACCACCACATTGACACTGTGGTCAGAAAGTCCTTCTATGTGGCACATCTCATCACTTGCATCCAGGAAGAAAGAGGTCATTGTCTCACTCTACTCTTCCCTCATAAGGCCAATCATCAAGTACAATGCCCCATTTGGCATGTACCTCACTAGACACCTGCAACAACTGGAGAGGCCGCAAAAGTACCTCACAGAGATGATCCTTGGCCTTAAACACTTGTCCTATATGGACAGACTCAAAAAAACTCCAGCTATTCTCTCTCTCATATCGCCTACTTAGAGGTGATCTCTGGTCGACTTACAAAGCCATGTCTGACCCAGCTCCGTTAGAAATGCTACATCTAAAGAAATCCCAATCCCCCCGCACCACACAGTCCAAAGACCTCAACCTCATTACCACAATCAACAGTACCTGCTGGAGGGACAGGTTCATAAACCAGAGACTGCCCATGCTATGGAATAGACTTCCCATACATGTCAAACAGAGCACCTCACTGGCCCTCTTCAAGAGAAATCTTGATGAGTGGATTGGAAATAGAAAATTCACCCCGGGGATCACTCCAGTGGCTCTACACGACAGAGGCACTGGGAACTAAGATCAGGTGGCACGATGCCAGGGTAATCCTATGGGCTAGGCTTGTATAGGCAAGAGTTATTTCCAAACCAAAATTATGATCTCATGGAGAAGCCATTTGTTTTATAGAGGCTTGGAGTGCAGCACCCCTTTCAAAATATTTTCAGCCTGCATTGAAAGAGGGGGAATGAACCTTGAATGGAGGAGTACGACAGGCCAGGGGACAGTAACTCTCAAAAATAATGTAGATCCAGAGAAACACTAGTCCTGACAGGGTTCTGGTACTTATTCTGGCACAAACTAGAAAAATCTGTTCCAATTAATGATATATGATTTTTCTAGTAGCATGTTTTCTTCCCTCCTTGAATATCTGCTTCGAATAAAAGAGAAAATAGGTCTCTAAAATGTATTAAAGATTACAGCATCCTGATAGTAGCAATTACTTGGGGGATGGGAAGAATGAAATGCCCTTTCTCCTGTTTGAGTAGGTCCAGTCTGGGAGAAAGTTTGTGGAAATTGCCCTTGTCCATTTCCAAAAGAAGGGAGAATTACTGTTGCTCGAGCCAGAAAGGAGTCACCACAATGATCTTTGGACAGTCCTTCTGAATCTTCAGAGTGACCCTGAATATTAAGGAAAAAGGGTAGAAAAACATACAGGAACATTCCTGCCCAAGGAAAAGGAAATCATTGGTCTTCCAGGCCTTCTTACATGAAGTTCTGGAGCAGAATTTTTCCAACTGACTGTTGTGAGCGGAAGCTAAATGTTCAATTTGAGGAGTTCATCATAGCTGCATCAATTCCTGGGAGAGCACTTGATTCAGTTTCCATTTGTGAGGGTTTGTCCTGGTCACACACAGCTTGTCTGTCACACAATTTTAATCTGATGGCATATAAAATATCTGTAGAGAAACACTGTGTTGAAAAGCTACATCACGCGCTACCACGGCTCCCCCTGTTTATGTACCATATCACAGTGGAGCAGTCTATAAATATTTGTACTGGTCCTGTGGACCATACATGATTGAGACAGTTGAGATCATTTATGAGTGCCAGCATCTCCTCTGCATTTGTGTTTTGATCTGGTCTTTTCTGTTCCACACACCCTGCACTTTTATCCCCAAAGAGACGGCTCCACAAGCAACGTCTAAAGTGTCTGCTGTTACAGATGGTTGGAGGTGGAAGGGAAAAAATAGGAGAGATTCTGATAAAATTCATCTCCCCACCAAAACATTTCCCTATTTACAACCCACAAAACTGGAATCAGGAAAGTCTGGGGACCACAACGATTTTAGGTACCACTGAATTTTCTCAGGGGAAGTCTTGCTAGAGAAATCTTGAGAATTATACCAAATCCTGAGACATTCTGGAACTGAGATGGTGGTTTGTCTGGAAAAAAAATCAGAAATATATCTAGATACAGCTCTTTTTTTTTCCTTTGGAAGAAAAGCTCTTTGAACTGAGGTTTCTAGGAGATACCATAGGAAACGAATGAGCAGTTTGCTGTGTCAAATCTTTGTACAGTTGGTACACTTACCATAAATGTAGATGTTTGAGTGTCTTCACTGTTGCAGTCATCACTGTAGGGTTCTTCCTGCCGGCAGGCAGTCCTCGGTCGGCCAGAATCCCAAAGTCTGGGTCCGGCGTCGGCTGTTCAGTCATGCTCCCTGACGTCAGAGTGCTAGGAGTACAAAGCTGCCAGCCGATGCCATGTTCTCCAGTTTTTCTTGCCCCAGATGTCAGGTGCCCAAAAATGAAGGCTAATAATAAAACAAAAAAGAAACATACAACAAACCCCATACCCTGAAGCAAATACACCTCAGAAGAAGGGTGAAGTAGGAAACCACAGTAATGAAAATATAAGAGGGGTCAGGAGGGAGGGTAACCCAGACTGCAACAGTGAAGACACTCAAACATCTACATTTATGGTAAGTGTACACAACTGTACTATGTTTATCGTGTTTCACTGTTGCAGTCATCACTGTAGGGTTGAATCCCAAAGCTGAGATAAAGGGTGGTGGTTATAGAGTAGAAGGGGCGGCTAGAAGGCCCTGCAAGACTGCAGAAGCAAAGCCTGCCCTAGACTTAGAGTAAAGAGGGAGACTGTAGTGCTTAGAGAAAGTATGCACTGAACTCCAAGTTGCAGCTTCCAAAATATCTTTGGTAGGTACTCCCCTGAGAAAGGCAGCTGAAGTAGCAGCAGCTCTGGTAGAGCGAGTCCTAATTTTTCCTGGGATTTGCTTTCCATGATGAGAGTAACAAAATCTGATTCCATGAGCAATCCATTTAGAAATGGTCCGTTTTGAAATAGCTTTGCCTTGGGAATTTGTTGCATAAGAAACAAACAGTTGCTGTATTTTCCTGATATCCTTGGTTCTGTCCAGGTAAAAACAAAGTTGTCTGTGTACATCCAAGGAATGCAAGATCCTTTCCCCCTTATTTTGTGGATTAGTGAATAAAGTTGGCAGGTGAATAGTTTGATTTAAAGCCACTTTGGAAACCACTTTAGGCATGAAAGTAGGATTAGTCCTTAAAGACACCCTATCTTGGTGAAAAATAATATAATGTTCCACAGCCATGAGTGCTTGTAACTCCGAGACTCTCCTGGCTGAAGTCAAAGCCAGCAGGACAGCTGTCTTCCATGATAAATACTTAAGATCAGATGTGGCAGCAGGCTCAAAAGGAGGCAGAGTGAGTTTTTCCAGAGCATAGTTGAGGTCCCAGGCAGGTATGGGTGGTGTACTACGGGGCCTTAAATTCTTTGCTCCTCTGAGATATTGTTTCAGAAGTGGATGGGAAAAGATTGGAGGATCTGTACTGTAATGTGCAGAGATAGCTGAGGCATGTATTTTTATTGAGGAGAAGGATAAACCCTTATGTAGCATGTCTGTCAGGTAAAGTAAAATCAGTGGGATATTAGGAATGAGAGGATCCGAATCCTGAGCATGCATCCAGGTGCAAAACCTCTTCCATTTACCTGCATAAGATTTTCTAGTGCTAGGCCGTCTGGCTTCTAAGATGACATCCATGACCTGTTTGGGAAGAAAAGGATTAATCATAGACCCTGAATTTGCCAGGCTGCCAGGCTGAGAGTTTTGACATGAGAGTGCAGAACCTGGCCCTGGTGTTGGGACAAAAGATTTGGAATCTGAGGTGAAATCCAAGGTGGCTCCTGGGATAGATTCATCAGTGTTGAGTACCAAAATTGTCGAGGCCAATTTGGGGCCAGTAAAATCATCATCTTGGGCTTGTTCTGCTTGAGCTTTAATAACACCCGTGGAAGAAGAGGTAGTGGCAGAAAGGCATACCCCGAGAGGTTTCTCCAACTGAATGAGAGAGCATCCACTTTCCATGCTAGCTTGTGAAATGTTCTTATGCAAAAAATATGTAACTGGTGGTTGAGGGGGGATCAAATAGATCTATGTCCGGGCAGCCCCAGGCTTCTGTAATCATCTTGAATATTTGGGTGTCTAGCATCCACTCGTGTGGGTCTGACAGGTTCCTGCTCAGGCAGTCTGCCAGAATATTTTGTTTCCCTGACAGGAACTGAGCTTGTACATCCACTTTGCAAGCTACAGCTGTGTTCTAAAGAGTCATGGCTAGTCTGCAAAGGGGGTAGAAGTGTGAACCCCCTTGCTTGTTTATGTACCACATAACTGTGGTGTTCTCTGTCCGAATCAGTAGTTGTCCTGGTTGTAGGAGATCCCTGAAAGCCAAGAGGGCATTCTGTACAGCTAACATCTCTTTTAAATTGATATGTAGGTGCTTCTGATCCTCTGTCCAAAAACCTTGCAGACCTTTTCCCTGCAAGTGGGCTCCCCATGCGTAATCCGAGGCATCCGTGGTTAACACTTGGCTGGCTGGAGGCAGACTGAAGGCTTTCCCTTTGTTGTGAAGACATGCCATGGTCCACCAATGGAATTCCTTTTGTAGACAGCAATCTGTGTGTCTAGACTGTGGCAATGCTGGGACCATACACTTTTTAGGTACCATTGTATTTTTCTCATATGTAGTCTTGCATTTGGTATGAGAAGGATGCAGGAGGCCATGTAACCCAAAGCCTGCAGGAATTTCCTTGCAGTTAGCAGAGTTATTGACGCCAAGGTTTTGAAAGTTGAAGCCAGCTGCAGTTGCTTTTTGGATGACAGGAATGCCATCTGGGTTGTTGTGTTTAGAAGAGCACCCAGAAAAAGTTAACTGTTGTGTGGGTGTCAAATTTGACTTTTTTATGTTCACAGTGAATCCCAGGTACTT
Source organism: Protopterus annectens (assembly GCF_019279795.1). Lineage (NCBI taxonomy): Eukaryota > Metazoa > Chordata > Ceratodontiformes > Protopteridae > Protopterus > Protopterus annectens. Next base: position 91,105,057 of record NC_056749.1, read on the forward strand.
GAGAAGATTTTGAACAAATTCCAGATGCTGGAGTAAGACATCCTTGCTGTCTGCTTGAATAAGGCAGTCGTCCAGATAAGGGTAAATTTGAATTCCCTTGAGTCTGCAATAAGCTACTACTGGTGCCAGGCACTTGGTGAAGACCCGGGGCGCAGTAGACAAGCCAAAAGGCAGCGCAGAGAATTGGTAATGTTTCGATCCGGCCTTGAACCTGAGGTATTTTCTGCACTCCTGTCTGACTGGGATGTGTAGGTAAGCCTCCTTTAAATCCAATGTCACCATCCATGCATTTTTGCTCACCATTGGCAGGAGCTGCTGCAGAGTAAGCATCTTGAACTTTGGTATGTCCAGGAAAGTGTTTAAGACTGACAGATCCAGGATGGGTCTCCATGAATTTTGTTTTCTGGGAACTAGAAAGAGCCTCGAGTAAAAACCTTGGCCCGTCTCTGATTGTGGAACCAGTTCTATGGCCCTCATAGCCATGAGGGATCCCACTTGGATTAATGCCTCTGACCACTGGTGTTTTGGAAGGTCTTGCCATCCGTTTGGTCTTGGCAAGGTATGAAAGTGGAATTTGTAACCTCTTGAAACTACATCCAGAAAGTACAGTTTTGTACCTACCATAAATGTAGATGTCCGATAGGCATGCATCTGCAGTCCTTACAAATGGGTTGTCCTATCGTCAGGCAGTCCTTCGGTCGGCCGGATTCCAAAGTCTGGGTCTGGCCTCGGCTGATGTAGCACTTCACCCGACGTCATAGCTGCAGTTCTTCGGGTATAAAGGTATCAGCCGACGCCATCTTTCTCAGTGTTTCTTGCCCCAGATGCCAGATGCCCTCTAGGAAGGCTAAATTTGGATAAATGCAAATGGTTCCAAACAGTAGAGAGCAAACAAAAAATAAGCATGTATGTACATATATACAAACAAATACACCATAATAGATTCCCCCAGCTAGCTACAAGATGGGCAAATACCCTAGGAGTACCACAGAGGGGAAGAAGGGTGGGTAATCCTGACTGCAGATGCATGCCTATCGGACATCTACATTTATGGTAGGTACAAAACTGTACTATGTCCTTCAAGGATGCATCTGCAGTCCTTACAAATGGGTAGAATACCATAGCCAAATTGGGGGAGGAGGAGAAATAAGATTATGGTGTAGTTAAGATCCCTTGCAAAACAGCAGTGGCAAAACCTGCTCGGGATCTGGAGTAAAAGGGTAAATTATAATGCTTGGCAAATGTATGCACTGAGCACCAAGTAGCAGCCTCTAAAATGTCTTTGGTAGCCACTCCTCGTAAAAAAGCTGTGGTAGTGGCTGTAGCCCTTGTAGAGTGAGGCCTGATGTTTTCTGGAGTTTTCTTCCCATGGTAGGAGTAACAAAATCTAATGCAATTTCCTATCCACTTAGAGATTGGCTGTTTTGAAATTGCTTTTCCTTCCATTCCTGTTGCATATGCTACCAGTAGCTGGTCAGTTTTTCTATTGCTCTTGGTCCTGTCCAGGTAGTAACGTAATTGTCTATGTACATCCAAGGTATGCAACAGTCTTTCTCCCCTGTTCTGAGGGTTGGGGAAGAATGTAGGCAGGTGGATAGCTTGATTTAAAGATACCCTGGAGACCACCTTTGGCATAAAAGTAGGATTAGTTCTCATGGACACTCTGTCTTGATGGAAGATCAGGAAGGGCTGTACTGCCATTAATGCCTGTAGTTCAGAAACCCTTCTTGCTGAAGTGATTGCTGAAGTGATTGCAAGCAGGAAAGCAGTTTTCCATGATAAGTACTGTAATTCTGCTGTTGCTGCTGGCTCGAAAGGAGGGCGTGTCAACTTTTCTAGCACAAAGTTCAAGTCCCATGCTGGCAATGGTGGCTTCCTAGGTGGTTTTACATTTTTAATTCCTCTCAGAAACTGCCTGAGCAGAGGATGTGAGAAGACTGGAGGATCCAAGTTGTATTCTGCTGAAATAGCTGATGCATGAATCTTAATGGAAGGATAGGACAGGCCATTGTGGAAGAGCTCTGCCAAGTATTCCAGGATGTTAGCTATGTTTACAAGTGAAACATTTTCTCCTTTTGCAGTACTCCAAATGAGATATCTTTTCCATTTTGCTGAATAATTTTTTCTTGTTGAGGGTCTGCGAGCCTCCAAGATAATGTCTTTAACCCTTTGAGATAAATCTGGGTTATTTGGTCTTATGTAATGTTCCAGGCAGCCAGCTGCAGTGTTTTCAGGTTTGGATGCAGGGTTTTGAAGTTGTTCTGTGTTAACAGTAAGGGAACTAGGGGCAGAGGCCATATTTGTTCCAGAGACATACTCCTCAGTAATGGGTACCAATGTTGCCTTGGCCAGTCTGGAGCTATCAGAATGATCCTTGGACGGTCTTCTTTGATCTTCAATAGCACCTTGTGCATCAAAGGAAGAGGTGGGAATGCATATGCTGTCAGGTTTTTCCAACTGAAAGATAGGGAGTCCACTTTCCAAGCAAGTGGGTGGTACGTCCTTGTGCAGAATTTCTTCAGTTGGTGATTGTGTGGGGATGCAAATAAGTCTATTTCTGGTAGTCCCCATTTCCCTGTAATGGTTTTGAAGATGTCTGGATGCAGCATCCATTCGTGGGCATCCGTGGTAGTTCTGCTTAGGATGTCTGCTAGTATATTTTCTTTTCCTGGCACAAAAATTGCTTGTAACTGAATGTTGAAGCTCAGGGCCACATTCCAGAGGTCCATTGCCATCCGGCATAGAGGGTATGAATGTGTGCCTCCCTGTTTGTTGATGTACCACATAACTGTGGTGTTGTCCGTCCTTATCAACAGTTGACCCTGTCGAAGAAATGGTCTGAATGTCTGAATTGCCAGTTTTACTGCCAGCATTTCCTTTTGAGTTATGTGTAGGCGCAGCTGGTCTCGAGTCCATAAGCCTTGTATGCACTTGTCCAGCATGTGCACCCCCCAACCGAGGTCTGAGGCGTCCATTGTGATGGTCTGGCTTGGTTGAGTGCTGTGGAAGGGCAGTCCTTTGTTTGATTGACAGGCCTGAGCCCACCATTGGAATTCTTGCTTCAGGCATGGAATTATTGGAATTTGGGTTTCTAGGCTGTGTTTGTGCTGAGATCATAAATTCCTTAGGTACCACTGTAACTTTCTCATATGTAGTCTGGCATGTGGAATCAATATTATGCAGGATGCCATGTAACCCAGGGCTTGCAGGACTTTTCTTGGTGTTAGCTGGCTCTGCTTTGATAATGCCATGAAGTAGAGAGGGAGTTGCTCCTGTTTTTCTACTGTCAGGAATGCCATTTGTTTTGATGTGTCCAGATCTGCACCCAAGAAGGTTATCCTTTGGGATGGTATCAGTCTTGACTTTTATATTGACTGTGTATCCCAGGGCTTGTAGTAGATGAATGACCCTTTTCAAGTCTTTTGTTAATTTGTTTTTGTTGTCCGCTTGTAACAGGCAGTCGTCCAGGTAAGGGTAAATTTGAATTCCCTGAAGCCTGCAATGAGCAATTACTGATGCCAGGCATTTCGTGAATACTCTGGGCGCAGTAGATAAGCCAAAGGGCAATGCTGAGAATTGATAATGCTCTGATCCTGCAAGAAATCTGAGGTATCTTCTGCAATTTGGTCATATGGGGACGTGCAGGTATGCCTCTGAGATCTAGAGATACCAGCCAAGACTCCTTGCCCAGCATGGGAAGAAGTTGCTGTAGGGTCAGCATTTTGAATTTTGGAATAATGAGGCATGTGTTTAAAGCGGACAGGTCGAGTATAGGTCTCCATTGGTTTTCTTTTCTTGGTACCAGGAAGAGTCTGGAGTAAAATCCTTGCCCTTGTTCCATAGATGGTACCCTTTCTACAGCTCTCATCCTTAGTAAGTGAGTTATTTGTTGTAGAGCTTCTGTCTTCTGATTTGGAGGTAGGTTTGGCATTCCTCTCTTCCTTGGTAGAGTATGGAAGTGAAACCTGTAACCTTGGTCTATTGTCTGTAAAATCCATTTGTCTCCTGTGATGTAATGCCAGTTTACTGAAAATAAGGCTAGCTTCCCGCCTAAGGGTGCTTCTAGTTGTTCCCTGGTAGGCGGTGCCAGAGCCAAGTCACTGTGATTGTCCTGTGGAAGTGGTGGTGGCTGGATCTGTGGCTGTGCCTCGCTGGTTGTTAGCCTGCCACTGACGACCCCTGTAGGCACCTCTGGATTGACCCCTGCCTCTTGAGCGCCTGTTCCTGCCTCTCGGAGCTCTGGAGGTGTCTGGAAAGGACCAATTCTTGGAAGGCCAGTTCCTGCTAAACCTTGGAGGCTGGACCTGCAAGAAATCCTTGACTGTCTGGACAGATTTTGCTTTCTCTTCCACCTTCTTCAGCACCTGTTGTGCAGGGGAGCCAAACAAATTGAGCTTATCCATGGGAGCATCTAGAAGCTTTGATTTAACATGGTCTGGTAAGGACTGCTCTTTTAACCATGCATGTCTTCTGATCACTGTACCAGTCATGGCTGATCTAAAGGAAGCCTCCAGTGCATCATAGCCGCATTTTAAGGAATGATTACTGACCTGCTGAATATTATGTACCATTTCCTGTACAGCTTTTTTGTCTAATGGTTCATCTGAGGACAGTTTTTTAGTTAACTGGTCTAACATAAATTCCTGATACTGAATCATGTGGAATTGACAGTTCAAGGCCCTAGCTGAAAGAGTAGCAGAAGTGTAAACTTTTTTACCCCATCTCTCTAAGGCCCTAGATTCCCTTTCAGAGGGTAGGGGGTTTTTGGCAGAGGTAGCTGCTACAGCCTTGGGTCCCTGGGAGATAGTTTCGGGATCTGCAAAAGGAGCCTTATACAAATGATAATGTGTGTCCAGAACCCTGTAGTACCTATCGGGCTTAGCAGGGGCCGGAGGAAGAGAATCAGGAGCAGTACAAGCATCATTAAATGCATCATCCACAACAGTAAGTACTGGAGGAATGGCTAAAGGCCTGTGCTGTGGCAAATGCAAAAAGGTTCTAAGCCTTTTCCTAGAGTCTGAAAAATCCTGGCCCTGCCATTAAAATTGTTCCCTCATAGCATGCAAGGTTTCCCCAAATGAAAATTCCTCAGGCGGAGAGGCAGAAGGAATGGACTCTTCTGCATCAGAGTCCTCATAAGGAGAAAAAGGGCCCTCTGGAGGGTTTGTATTATCTGATTCATCAGAGGAGTCATCTGAAGAAACTGGCTCAGGGGGCTCTACTCTAGGCCTCTTCTCTGGAGGTGGGTGGGAGGCCCTGTCTGGGTGTGGTTGGGATCCCCGGATCAAAGAAATGAGATCCTCTGCTAGACTAAGCATTTGTGAACTAGAGCTAGGCCTGTGAGAGGGGGTCTTAGCAGGCACAGTTTTGGTAGATTTTGCTGCTTTAGCCCTGGCAAAGGCCTTAATCGACATGGATGCAGGTGGCCTAGCAGCTCCACGTGCAGGGGTAGAGATATCCAAAGGGATAGTACCAGATAAATCCTGTGAACCTGCAAGAACGGGTGTGATTTCAGTAGCAGATTCAGGCAAGCTGGATGAGGCCTCGGTAGGAGGTAAGCTTTCGGCCGAAGGTAGAACCGTGGACTCGGTTTCAGCCGAAACCGAGACACTCGCGGTTGGCTTAACCGTGGTTTCGGCCGAAACCGCGGACCGCAAGTGTCGGTCCTTTTCCTTGCACTTTTTAGATATTTGCGTAGTCGGAGTATCCAACGGCATAATGTAAGCAAAAGCGGAGCCGAAAAACTCCTCAGCAAATTCCGACCGACGTCTAAGCGTCTGTCGGTTGAAAGAAGCACAGGCTAGACAAGCTGCTACGTCGTGGTCTGGGCCTAAGCAAGGTAAGCAGTAAGAGTGGAAATCTTTATGAGGTATTTGTTTCCCACAAGTTAAACAGTTATTCACTTTTTCTGACATCGGCTGAGGCAAGAAAGAGTCCCCAACGGGGTACTTAGCTTTTTAGAAGTCTTCGGTAGTAGTAATCTCTGGTTCTGACCGACCGGCACTTGCGAACAGCTTCTGCTTCGGGTGCCACGTGGCAAGAAAGACTGAGGAAGATGGCGTCGGCTGATACCTTTATACCCGAAGAACTGCAGCTATGACGTCGGGTGAAGTGTGACATCAGCCGAGGCCAGACCCAGACTTTGGAATCCGGCCGACCGAAGGGCTGCCTGACGACAGGACAACCCATTTGTAAGGACTGCAGATGCATCCTTGAAGGACATCCCACTTGTCTTGGGTTATCTAAGTCCAATTTTGTTGAAAAAGAGAGACTTTTCCTCCTAGAGGGGCTTCCAGGAGAGAAGTTCCTGGAGCCATGCAGGAAAGTCATTGAGCCTGTGTTTTCTATAAGATTGAGGTCTGTCCTCTCCACCCCTGGGGGTGGAACACTCCACTGTAGAGGTCTGTGCTTGGGCCCTCCCTCTGGAGCGCCTATATCTACCCCTCTGAGGCCTGTCCGAGCTGCAAAAGGACCAATTTTTAGTTGGCCAATTTCTGCTAAATCTTGGGGGCTGAACTTGTAAGAAATCCTTAACCGTTTGCATGGATTTCGCCTTATCCTCCATTTTCTTGATCACCTCTTCAGCCTTAGACCCAAACAAAACATTATGCTGAACAGGGGCATCCAGTAACTTTGCTTTCACTTGATCAGGTAAGTTTTGTTCCTTTAACCAAGCATGCCTTCTAATGACTGTGCCAGAGGCAGCCGCCCTGCAAGAAGCCTCCAAGGCATCAAAACCACACTGTAAACCATGCTTCCCCACTTGTTCAGCGGCATGCATCAAATTGTGTAATTCCTTATCATCTGCGCATGCAGTAATGGTACCCAGCTTTTGTTTCATAACAGACAGTACAAATTGCTGATATTTTAGCATATGAAATTGACAATTTAAAGCCCTAATAGATAAAGTAGCAGAAGTGTACACTTTTTTGCCCAATCTCTCCAAAGCTCTGGAATCCTTATCTGTCGGAATATGTTTTTTAGCAGAAGCGGCCTTAACCCCCTTAGCACCCTGAGAAATGGTTTCTGGATCAGCAGTAGGATTTTTGTAAAGGAACTGGTGGGAGTCAGGGACCCTGTAATATCTATTGGTCTTAGCAGGGGCTGGAGGGAAGGAGTCCGGAGTTAAATTAGCCTCAGAAAAGGCATCATCCACAATATCCAGAATAGGAGGAATAGCCAGGGGTCTATGTTGGGGAAGAAGGAGGAAATCCCCAAGCCTTCTCTTAGATTCAGAGTACTCCTGTCCTTCCCAGTGAAAATGTTCCCTCATGTCATGTAAAGTTTCCCCAAAAGAAAAATCCTCAGGGGGAGAAGCTGATGGAATGGATTCCTCAGCATCAGAATCCTCATAAGGAGGGAAAGAATATTCCTATTCAGAGGAAGACACTGAAGAAATAGATGCTTGATCAGAAGATTCATAATCCAATTCTTGCCTTGGCCTTTTGTCTGGAGGGGGATGTGAACCCCTAATCATGTAAGTCCTTGCTGAAGTGTATTCACTGTTGCAGTCATTACATTTGGGTTATCTGCTTGCAGTAGCCCTCAGTCGGCCTGATTAACCAAGTCTAGGGTCATGTGTCGGATGCTGTCCCTTCTTCCATGATGTCAGGTAGTCAGGGGTATAAAACATGCAGCCTACGCCATTATATCAGTTTTTCTTGTCTTAGATGTCAGGTGCCCCCCTAATGGGAAGCAATTACATCTATAATACAAGGATATACCTCCAACAAAAAATCAAATACACCAAAAAGCTTTTTGAGCAAAGTAAGTGAGAGTAAAGTTATAGCCAAAAGAAGAAAGGGGGCTGGAGGGAGGGTAACCAGGACTGCAAAAGTGAATACAAACATCTACATTTATGGTACGTGTACACAACTGTACTATGTTCTTTGTGTTTCACTGTCGCGGTCATTACATTTGGGTAGATTCCCAAAGCTAAGGTTGGGAGGAGGAATTTAAATAGAATTAGGATCAGCTATAATGCCTTGCAAGACTGCAGTGGCAAAACCAGCTCTGGATTTGGAGAAAATTGGCAAATGATAATGCTCTGTGAAAGTATGTACAGAACTTCAAGTAGCAGCTTCTAGGATGTCCCTTGTAGGGACACCCCTGAGAAAGGCTGTAGAGGTAGATGCAGCCCTGGTTGAATGGGGTCTGATGCCCTGTGGAATAGGTTTTCCATGGTGCTTATAGCAGAAATGAATGCAGTGGCATATCCATTTTGAAATGGTTTGCTTTGAAATAGCTTTCCCCTCTGTCCCTGCAGCAAATGCCACCAGCAGTTCAGATTTCCTTTGAGGTTTAGTCCTGTTCAAGTAGAATCAAAGTTGTCTATGCACATCCAAGGAGTGCAGTATCCATTCCCCTTTGTTCTGTGGATTAGGAAAGAATGTTGGCAAATGAATGGACTGATAAAAGGCCGCACTGGATAACACCTTTGGCATTAAAGCGGGATTGGTCATCAGGGACACCCTGTCCGCATGAAAGATGATGAAAGGCTCCACTGCCATAAGGGCCTGTAACTTGGATACCCTTCTTGCAGAAGAGATTGCTAAAAGGAAAGCTGTTTTCCAGTAATTTTAAATCTGCAGTAGCAGCTGGCTCAAAAGGAGGAAGAGTGAGTTTCTCCAAGACAAAGTTAAGGTCCCAGGCTGGAGTTGGAGCTCTCCTCGGTGGCCTTAAATTTTTGGCCCCTCTGAGCAACTGCTTGAGCAGTGGGTGAGAGAAGAGAGGAGGCTCTGTGCTATAATGAGCCAAAATGGCTGAGGCATGAATTTTGATGGAGGAAAAGGACAAGCCCTTATTATTTGTCCTGGAAGAATGTGGTCCTTGAAGGCTGTCAGAGCATTCTGTACAGCTAACATTTCCTTTTGATTTGTGTGTAGTGCATTTGTCTTGGGTTCCATTTGCCCTGAATGCACTTCCCTGCCAGGTGAGCCCCCCCATGCATAGTCTGGTGCGTCTGTTAAGGTTTGGGCGGCAGGGGGTAGTGTGAATTGTAGTCCCTTGTTTTGTTGGCAGGCCTCTGCCTACCAAAGCAACTCTAGGCATAGGCAAGGTATGACAGAAATCATAGCTTCTAGATTCTGTGAATGTCGACACCATAGGCTTTTGAGATACCATTGTAGTCTCCTCATATGCAACCTTGCATATGGAATTAGACGAATGCAGGAGGCCATGAACACTAAGGCTTGCAGTATTTGCCTTGTAGATAACTGGGTTTTTGTGGCCACTTGTTTGAAGTAGGTTGTCAAATGAGTCCGTTTCATTGGCGTGAGGAAAGCCATCCAGGAAGTTGTATTCAAGCTTGCTCCCAGGAATATAATTTGTTGACAGGGTACCAGGTGTGATTTCTTTTCGTTTATGGTGTACCCCAGACAAGTCAGTAACCTTTGAACAAAGGCCAGATGATTCAAAAGTATGTCCTGGCTTTCTGCCTGAATTAGACAATTGCCCAGGTAAGGATATATTTGAATATTTCTTTGCCTGCAGAATGCAATGACCGGAGCTAGGCACTTTATGAATATCCTGGATGCAGTAGCGAAGCTAAAGGGCAGTGCCGAGAACTGATAGTGCATGTAGCCTGCTTTGAAGCATAGGCATCTTCTGCAAGACTCCCTGATAGGGATGTGCAGGTATGCTTCCTTTAAGTCTAGTACTGCCAACCAAGCATCTTTGCATAGCATAGGAAGCAGCTGGTGAAGAGTCAGCATCTTGAATTTTGGAATCACCAGAAAGGTATTTTGAGTAGAAAGGTCCGGAATAGGACACCATGTATTGCCTTTTCTGGGTACCAAAAAAAATCTCGAATAGAAACCTTGTCCCTTTTCCTCTTCTGGTACCAACTGAATAGTTCAAATGCTTAAGAGAGTGTACTTGATTTTGGGCCTCTGCCCACTGATTTGGGGGTAGGTATGGCCACCCGCTTGGTGTTGATAAAGTGTGGAAGTGAAAATTTTATCCTTGGGACACTATTTAAAACCCATTTGTCCTGGGTAATGAGTTCCCAGTTTTTGGCCTGCAGACCAATCTTTCCGCCTAAAGGAGCATTCGGTTGGGAAGTGCTTGGAAGTTTTAAAAGCAAGTCATTGAGACAGTTTTCCATGGGGGGGGGGTTACTATTCCCTGATTTGGAAACCCCCCACTGCTTAGTCTTGTGTGATCCCTAGGACTGAAATCTGGGGTTTCTGCTGTGTCTGGGTTTGGCTTGAGAAGACCTGGAAGGGGCTGGAAAGGACCAATTCTTAGAGGGTCAGTGCCTACTAAATCTAGGAGGCTGAACTTGTAAGAAATCTAACAGTTTGCATAGATTTAGCTTTATCTTCCATCTTTTTAAGAACTTCCTCAGCCTTGTTGCCAAACAGGCGGTCCTGATTTAAGGGAGCATCCAACAATTTGGCTTTAACATGATCAGGCAAAGATTGCTCCTTAAGCCTTCTGTGCACAGACCCAGCAACAGCAGCCCTGCAAGAGGCCTCTAATGAATCAAATCCACATTGCAAAGTATGTTTTCCAACCTGTTCAGAAGAATGCATTAAATCCTGCAATTCTTTATTTTCCACGCAGTCAGGAATCATCATAATTTCTGTTTAAGCAATCCAATAACATGTTGCGGATACATTAACATATGAAACTGGCAGTTTAAAGCCCTAATGGCCAAGGTTGCAGAAGTGTAAACCTTCTTGCCCCATCTATCCAGTGCCCTGGAGTCTCTATCAGGAGTAGTAGGATTTTTAGCAGTAGAAGCCTTAATGCCCTTGGGTCCCTGTGATATAGTCTCTGGAAACGCAAAAGGATTTTTAAAAAGGAACTTGTGTGAATCAGGAACCCTGTAATATTGGTCAGGTTTTTCTGGGAGCAGTAGACAAAGAATCAGGGGCCAAACTAGATTCAGAAAAAGCATCAACAATGTCTAGCACAAGAGGAATAGCTAAAGGCCTATGCTGAGGCAGGAGTAAGAAATCCATAAGCCTCTTTTTAGAATCAGAAAAATCCTGGCTTTCCCAGTGGAAATGCTCCCTTAGAGTATGTAAGGTTTCACCAAAGGAAAAATCCTCTGGAGGGGAAGCAGAGGGAATAGAGTCCCCCTGCATCAGAATCCTCACAAGTAGATAAGGGCAAATCCAGATCATCATAAGAATCAGAAAAATCAGAATCCTGGTCAGAAGATTCATAAACAACTTCAGTCCTAGGTCTCTTAGAAGGGGAGGTTGGCTTCCCCTGATTAGAGTTATAAGATCTTCAGCCATTCTTATCATTTGTTTTTTAGGCATAGAAGCCTAAGCATGCTGCCTAGGCATCGGTTTTTTAGGCATGGTTTGAGATTTAGGCCTAAATGAAGGAGGCGTCGGTTTAATATGCAAGTCTGTAGGCCTGAATACACCCTCAGAAGCCGGTGCCTGCACAGCAGCTCCGGATCCAACCAAGGTAGAGACATCCACGGGTTCCATAGTTGAAGCATCTCGTGGCATACTGGACTCCGAATGGGTCTCAGTAAAGGCCTGCAAATCAGAAGTAGAGGGTATCAGGGGCTGCGAAAGCACCTCACTGAGTACCGGTGAACTGGCGACTGGCTTAGGAGAAGTGTCGTCGGCAGTTTTGGACCTCGGCAACCTGCCTCTGTCTTTATCTTTGCATTTTTTCAAAATTCTGGCAGTCGGATGGCTAACCGATGACATTTCTGGATAATTAAACCGAGAACCGAAATATTTAGAAGCAAAAATATACCAACGACAGATAATGCGCTGATCAAATGAAGCACAAAACTGACAGCAAGGTACGTCGTGGTCAGGGCCTAGGCAAGGAATACAGTGCGAATGAAAATCTTTATGAGGTATTTGCTTTCCACAAGTAATGCAATTATTAACTTTTACTGGCATTGGTAAGGAGCAAGAAAAAGTTTCCTCAACGGGGTACTTCGCTTTAGTTGAAGACTTCGGTTCTGAAACTCGAAAACTTCAGGAGTCGGCAGACTGGCACTTGTGAACTTCTTCTTCGGGCACCGCACGACAAGAAAGACTGATGTAATGGCATCAGCTGCATGTTTTATACCCCTGACGACCTGACGTCATTGAAGAAGGGACAGCAACCGAAGCAGGATCCAAGACTTTGTTAATCAGGCCGACTGAAGGCTACTGCAAGCAGATAACCCAAATGTAATGACTGCAACAGTGAAACATGAAGAACATCAGGCTTCCTGTGAGTTCTGATGTGAAGGATGCCTTTAAGGAAGAGTTTAACCCCCAATTTAGAGGCCAATGTAGGTGACAAAGGCAGACGAGCAAAAATGGCTGACAGATGAGCTTTCACAGAGAAATAAGCCAACCCAGCCTTCAGCAGTTCACATAAGTAGGATAAAACTATTGGGACATCCACAGAAAGTGGGTCTAGTTTACAAGAGAAACACCACATAAAAAACTCTTCCATTTGGATAAGTAGGATTTCCTAGTATCAGATTTTCTTGCCTCCTGGAGAACCCTAAGCATGTCCTCTGAAAATAATAAGCAGCCTTTCACTCACAGTGTCAGATGTAGAGTTGACAGGTGTGGGTTTAAGATCCACCCTGCGAGGTAACTTATGACTGCCCTTGGCTAAATGCAGAAGAAGAGGGAACCAATGCTGTCTTGGCCAAAGGGGAGTCAACAGCAATTATTTTGATTTGCCTACTGAATCTTCAGCAGAACTTTCTGAATAAGAGGAAAAGGGAGGAATGCATAGAGAAACATTCCCCTTCTAGGAGAAAGAAATGGCACCCCCCTTCCACACCAGAGGGTCTGGAACTCTGGCACAAAATTTTAGATGTTGTCTGTTCAAAGGGGAGGCAAAAAGATCTGCTTGAGGAATACCCACCTGTGGAGAATGCCCAGAAACACATCCCTGTGAAACATCCATTCATAGTACTGAGTCATGGACCTTCTCCAACTGTTCTGACTGAAGGATATGTACACTGCCCAAGTAGCCAGTTCCCATGCCATGAGGGCTAGACTGCACAGGAGGCATGATTTTGTCCCCCCCCCCCTCGCCGTTTGCTTGCCAGGGCTATCATGAGAATTATAGATGCCATAACACCCCAAAATCCTGAGGTATCTACTCACAGTGACCAAAGTCTGGCAGAAAACCTTATAAAGATCTATTTTTCCTTTGGAAGAAAAGCTCTTTGAACTGATGTGTCAAGCTGACATCCCAGGAACACAATCATGTGTGAAGGAGTCAAGAAAGACTTTGAATGTCCTCTTAGAAGCCCAGCTTGTGTAGCATATCTCTCACCTAAGAGAGACTCATAACATTTTGAAAAAGACTCTGCAAAGATAAGCAAGACTTATACATATGGAAACCCTGTAGCCTGCAATGAATTGTAACTGGAGCAAGACACTTTGTGAACACTCTTGATGCAATGAATAATCCAAAGGTTAAGGCAGAGAACTGAACAGGAGTTGTCTGTCTGGATCACATTAAGAACAGCCTGAAGTCTGGATGAATAGGGATGTGATGATAACCATCTTTAAAGCCTAGTCTTACCAAGAAACTTGAAAGAGGAAGAAAAGGTAACAGGCTGGGAAGTGATATAATTCTGAATTTGGGCACTATCACAAACCAGTTTAGGAAAGAAAGATCCAGAACTGGTCTCCAAGCATTTTGTTTCATTAGCACAAGGAACATCAGTGAATAAAAACCCTTCCCCATCTGAGAAAGAGGAACCACTTCTATCACTCTTTTAAACAGCTTGTGATTAAGAACAGATGAAAATAAAAGAGTCTGAAACTGGAGTACAAGGAATGACCCCCTGGAAAGGAGAGATTTCCTTCTGTAATCTTGAGGAATGACTTTCAGAACTCATTTATTTGAAAATATGTTGCCAGAGAGAAAAATGGAAACTCAGACTTTCTGGAAGGAAAGGGGGGGGGGGGGCAGAAAGACTCTTGAATAGTCATTCAGACTTGTTGGACTGTCTTTCGTTTTGAGAGGTTCAACATTTGTTTTTGGAGACTCTTGTCATTTCTTCTTGAATGCCTGTTCACCTGAATTTTATTGTGAATGTTTATTCTTTTTTTTTTGCCAAAGCTGGATGAGAAGACAGACAATTTGGAAAAGTAGGGTTGAAAAATGTTGGAGATTAAAGTTCCTAAACAGAAAACAAAAGCTTTCTCAGTTAACTACTCCCCAACCCACCATGTGAGACAAGATTTTCCAACCCTGTGATGGCATAAGATGAAAGATTTGAAACGCGGCATGTACCTATGATTCCCCAGCAGAGACCTGAACTGAGATGCAATATAAAATATAAAACGTAGTAAGCAAATGGGAAAAGACTAAGGTAGACACAGAATAATGGGTGCAAGCTATAAAAATGTTTATAGTCCACATATCTTGTACTTTGGACAAGCATTCGTATATATCCCAACTGAGAATAGATGGGAGACCTTGTCAAGGCTTATGCCAAAACTTTGTTTGTGATGGTGTTAGACCCAGAGTGAAATGGGAAGTCTTAAGTGACCTTGAGATGAAGGAAGACAGCAATGCCAAATTTATTACTCCATGTGGTAACACAGCTAAGGGTGGGATATTATCTACAAGATAGGACATATTTTGTCAAATGGAAATAGCTACATTTAGATGAGCAGAACAAAAATGATAACTGCAAGTACCAGCTAAAAAGCATGCTAGAAAAAAGACTTCTAAATCAAGTGGGCATATGCAGTTTGATTTAAAACCAATTGGGGAAGGGAACCTGCCTTTCATAACTGATATTTTCACTGTCCAAAAATGGTGGTGGAGAAAGCACAGTTGTGTAAAATCTTACCATAAGAGTAGATGTCCTCCTTTTCACTGCTGCAGTATTCATCACCTCTGGTGATTTCCTGCCAGGGTAGTCCAATGTCCAGCCAGTACATCACAGCCTTAATTACCTAGAAGCACTGTACGTCAGATGTATGTTTCTTGTGCAAGCATAGGGGATAAAGGTGATGTAGAAATGGTCCCAACTGAAGTCCCTCAGGAGAACCAGAACGACCCTCAGTGAAAAGGAAAACATGTACATCCAGAAAAACATGTACATCCAGAAAAAGGAAGGAAAAGAATAAGAATAACCACTCAGCCAGAAGGAAAATAGCAGCCTTGGAAAAGGGGCAGGAGGGTGGGAGCGAATACTGCAGCAGTGACAAGGACAACTGTACTACGTCCTTCCATACCGCTGTTCAAGTATTCATCACCTCTGGGAGTAAGGAGGTAGGGAGGAGGAGGAGGAGCCCTCCATTTAGACCTATTGTTTCTGGTAGGAAATGACTGCCAGAACCTTTTTCTTTATATGTAGAGAAGCAGCTACGACTTGTTTTGAATAATGAAACAGTTTTGAATGACACAAAACAGTTCTTGAAAGATCTGTATGTTTATGTAGAAGCAAATGAAGATGCATTAAATAGCCATCTGTTAATTACTCTAGATGTGGAGCCTCTTTTTATGTGTATCGCTAATTTAGAGGATATTAATATGGTTAAGACTTTTCCAAGCACTCATAGTAACTATGATGCTAAGCAAATTGATCTTATATGTCTGTTTCTTGAAGTGATTCTGGAAAATAATATTTTTATGTTCCAACAATATTACCTACAAAAAGGCATAGCTATGGGTACGTCATGTGCCAATAGCTACGCCAATATGGCCCTAACAAACTGGGAAGAAGAATGTGTGTTTAACAGTCAATTTAAGAGCAGGCTGCTCTTTTAGCGAAGATTTGTAGATGATGTGATTTTGCTATGGGCAGGTAGTGAAACACGGCAGATTTTACTGGATATCTAAATGGTACCACTGCTTTTCTTCATTTTATTTCTGATGTATCAGTTCAAGAAATTGTCTTTCTAAATGTTTGTATTCAGAAAAAAGGATCTGGAAATCTCATTACTAGGTTATTTAGAAAACAAACCTTGTAGGAAAAATACAGTGCTCTAACGTAATAGTGTGCACCCACCCCATATTTATAAAAATGTTTTGAAAGGACAGTGTGTAAGAGTTTCAAGGCTAAGCAAGACTGAAGAAGGATTAGAAGATCTTAGAGCCCTATCCCATGATTTTATAGAGAGGATATAAAAGTAATAAAGTGGAGTGAACAGTTAGGAACGTGACGGATGTGAGGACATCTATGGCCAAACCATATTATTCAAACTCCACCTATAATATGAATAATGGTGGCTATGGGGCAAGAGATAGGATGCGTTTACCATTAATACTCCCCTATGCTAATGATATCAAAGAAATACGTAATGTTATTTAATCAAATTGGAGTATTCTGATAACGAATGATCAGATAAGAAAGTGCATGCAAACTGTAAAAGTAAAAACATTATTTAGCTACCTGTACTGAATGTAAAAATTTTTACATTGGAAAAACTAATAGAATGTTCTATGAAAGAATACATGAACATATGTATGCTATTAAAAAATGTGATTTTACAAATGCTCTAGCAAGACACAATTAGCAATCCGATATGGAGCATAGTTTTTGGTTTAAGGCTGTAGTGGTGGTTTATATAGGGCCTCGAGGAGGTGATTTAAGAAATTTAACTTAAGAAAAAACTGTATTGGATTTTATCCAAGACCTGGTCTGAATGACCAGGTGTCTTTAAAGCCTATTTTAAAATCCAGAGATTTGCATAAATAATGAGAGTTTAAAATGGATTAGGTAGATTAAGTTGTTTTAAAAGTGAGGTTTTTATAGTAATTGTTATGTCTGAAGAATTGCTCTTACATCTGTTTGGAAGATTAAACATTTTGCCTTATACTGCCTTGCTTCTGTGATTCCTTCATGTTTTTTGAAATTTGTCTTTTGATTCTGAAGAATCCAGTTTGCCCAAAGGAGTGATATTGCCATTTTACTCGCATTATTAGTTTTGCCCACATAAAATGAATTGCAGCGAGTACAATAAACCAAATATACCACCCTTTCAGAAAAACAATTAAATCTACGCCCTTTTACATATTTAGGAATGAGTATACCCGAAACCCAATGGGAGTGTTAATACGGACATCAGTTTTAACGTTCAAGTGGAGGATTCATCACCACATGATGCAGATGATGTCAATGACCTGGAAAGTCTGTTCAGAACCAGTTGTTCCCAGGAGATCAGAAAGCTTAGCAAACAGACACCAGTAGTATTTTGATGGTAAGAAACCAGGATTTGGAGCAGAATGAACCATCAAAAAAAGGAGGAGGAGGAGGAATTATGATGTAGAGGATGCCTCATCTAGGGCTTGTGCCTCTGGCCTTTGTTGTGTCATGAGATGCTATTCATGGCTTTTGCCTTCAAGCCTTATTGGATCATATTAAAGCAAAACTCCTGAATGGCCCTCTGGATGACCAAAACCTGCTTGGCACTGCTGTGTCAGACCTTGCAGCATCAGGGTAAGGTCAGAAAGACATGAAGCACATCTTTCTCCCATTCCCAAGTTTCAGAGGAATTATCATAGTAAGACTGTCTTTTTGCATAGATCACCAAGACAGTGTGCCAAGGGTAAGAATGCTCCTAGGGGCGGATTTTCTGATAAGCCTACTCAAACCCCTATGTCCCAAAAGCAGTCCTTTCCTGACAAGTCTGCAGCCATCTGACTTTCTGCCCTGCCTTTCTTTTGGGCAGATTCTCTTGGCCCTCAGGCTTTCTGTCTCTCCCTGTTTGTTACAAAATCACCACAGACTCTTGTGTTCTGTCCATCAGGCAGGGTTACCTTATGGTCTGGAATACCTTTCCCTTCTCAAGTACCCATCAACCTCCTGCAGAGCAACTTCCTCTTTTTCCACGTGTACTGTTGTTAGACTAGGATACCATTCAGCCGGTTCCTCTGACCGAGGGGGGTCTAGGGTTTTATTCCAGGAAAGAGAGGCCCTGGATCTTTCCTTTCTAAACACTTTTTTTATAGTGCCACCTTTCTGAATGCTTTGTCTTCAGACTCTGTTTTCCCTGTTCTTCCCTAAGCCTTTCTAGTTTCCTTTGACCTAAAGGATGCCTACCCTTCCTCTTTTTCCACGTGTACTGTTGTTAGACTAGGATACCATTCAGCCGGTTCCTCTGACCGAGGGGGGGTCTAGGGTTTTATTCCAGGAAAGAGAGGTCCTGGATCTTTCCTTTCTAAACACTTTTTTTATAGTGCCACCTTTCTGAATGCTTTGTCTTCAGACTCTGTTTTCCCTGTTCTTCCCTAAGCCTTTCTAGTTTCCTTTGACCTAAAGGATGCCTACCCTTCGTATTCCTATCCACCCTCTGTTCAGGAAATGTTTGCATTTCTGTGTTTCTTCCTCTCATTTTCAGTTTTCTGTTTTGCCCTTTGGGCTTTCAGAGGCCCCAGTGTATTCACTGAACACCTTGCTCCAGTGGTCAGCTTTTGCAGGTTTGTCTTGCTTCAGGCCCATTAACAAAGCAAAATAGTGCAAGACTTTCATTTTACTCTGCTTCTGTTGGACAACCTGTGATTCACGGTCAACCTTTAGAAGTCAGTGTTGACTACTTCTTGTGATCACATCTTTCTAGGCTGCAGGATATAAACTCTTCCAATGCTAGACTCTCTTCCTGCCACCAAGGTTCTTTCTCATGAATTTTCTTTCCCTGCTTCCCTTGTCCTTCCTTCTGACCAGGGAGTTTCTAAGGACTCTGGGGTTCATGGCTCCTACCATCCCCATGTTCCCTGGGCCAGGCTTCATATGAAAATGTTTGCGCCGTCTTGGATTAGTATGGCATCAACACTTCCCAACTAGACTCTGGTTTCTCTGCTCCCTTGTCTCAAATTGGAACTTCAGTGGTGGATTCAACTGGTATCTCTCAATCCAGGTGTTTCCTTGCAACCTCTTCAGCCATCCCAGCAACTCTTCATGGATGCTTCAGAGCTGGGGTGGGAGCTTTTTCAGAGCCTTTGTTCCCTTCAACAGAGGGCAGATCACATCAACATAATGGAAATGAAGGATCACATTTTGGCTCTTCAAGCATTCCACTTGCTCTGGGTGCCAGGTCCCTTGAAGGTTTTTTACAGACAACACCACAGTCATGTGGTACTTCAGCAAGCAAGGGGGCACAAGGTCTTACCTTCTTTGCAGACTAACCCTTTAAGCCTGGAAAGTAGCCATCAATCTGCAGATGACCCTACAGACAGACATACCTTCAGAGTGCATTCTTGTGGCAGATTCTGTCAGCAGGTCCAGGACACAGTGTCACGAATGGGTGCTTAACAGAGATGTGTTGCTGGACATCGTTTATCGGTGGGATATTCCTCAAGTGGATCTGTTTGCCTCCCCTCTGAACAAAGAACTCTGTCAGTTCTGTTCCAGAGTCCCAAGTCCTTTGGCTTGGAAAGTGGAGACCATGTCTTTTTCCTGTAAGGCAATGTTCCTTTATGCCTTTCTTCCCCTTCCTCTTTTTTCCAAGGTCCTTCACAAGATCAAGAAGCACATTCCAAAAATCTTGTTAGGGACTCCCTTTTTGCGCAGACAGCACGGATTCCCCCTTTTCATAAGTTACCTCACCACATGGACCTTCTCAGACAGGACAACCTATCTTTCCTCCACCTTCACTTGCCCAGTCTTCAACTGACACTTTGGGTGATAGGGTTTTGATTCCTTTTCAACACCATTTTTATGAGGAAGTGTTTAGGGCCCTGCAGGAGGCTAGGAAACCCAATACCAGAAAAGCATACATGTCCAAATGGAAGAGTTTTTCTCTCTGGTGTCTTAAACATCATCAGGCTTCATTTTCAGTGGGGGTCCTCTTCATTCTTTCCTACATGTGTGAATTGCTGCATGCTAGCTTTGTGTAATCTTCAGTCAAAGCTCACTCATCAGTCATTTCTGCAGGTCTGCCATGAACGCCTCCTTTGACCTCTAGATTTGAAGTCAGGCAGTTTTGAAATGTCATCCTACATACCCACACCCACAAGAAAGCTCATTCCTCCTCCTTGGGATCTTAATTTTATCCTTGAAAAACTGATTCAGGCTCCTTCTGAGCCTGCTGCTGCTGCTTTGCAGCATTGCACGTGAAAGAGTGTTTTATAACTTCTGCCAGAAGGGCATCTGAACTCCAGGCCTTGGTGGTGATCCCTCCTTTTTTGTTTTTTTTTCATAGAGACAGGGGGTCTTTCCATAAGAGTCCTTATTTTATGCCCAAGGCTGTTAAAACAAACCACCTCTTCCTGGATTTCGAAGGTCATTTATTTTTTTTTGTTATTTTCTTGGCAAGCAGTTGTCTGCTTCTGTTAGGGCTCATTCTACAAGAGTAGTGTCTTCCTCAGGAGCGTTTTTCAAGGGTTTGGGCACCAACTCCATCTTTGAAGCAGGTTCTTGGTCATCGGTTCATACATTTACTAAAGATTACAAATTGGATGTCATTTCCAGGGCCAGGGTGGGCTTTGCCAAGGCTGAGTAGGTTGTATGCAACTGAGTATAACTGGAGTTTCTTCAGTCGAGCTGCATAGGGCATCTGTTTGAGGCCATTGGATCCTCTTGGTGAGGTACTTCTGTGGTCATTCCAGCTGTTGCAGGGGTCTTATAAGGTACATACCAAATGGGGCATTGTACTCTAAGATGGGTCTGATTAGTGATGAGTAGAGGGACACAACGACCTCTTTTGATCTTGATGCAAACCCTTTTGTGATTAGGTAGGCCACGTAGAAGGATTTTCTAACCACTTTGGCAATGTGATTATCAAAGATGAGATTACTATCTACTTGGGTCCCCAGATCCCTTATTACGTCTTCCATATTTAGGGGACTACCACCTATGTGGTAGTCTGTGGGTACTTTTTTCCAAAGGGGATGACTATGCACTTTTTGGCATTTAGCTTGAGGCCATGATTTTGACACCAGGTATCCGTCTCAGTGAGACCCTTTTGGAGGATGTCTGTGTCAGCCGGAGAGTCAATTATAGCCCCTAGTCTGCGAACTTGGTCAGCCATAGTCCTCCTGTGCTTGCCTGTACCTCTGGGAAGTATATGCTGAACAGGAGGGGTCCTAGGACTGAGCCCTGGGGAATGCCACTTGTAACCGGTTTAGAGTCGGACCTAGCTCCAGCAACTCTCACCATGTGAGTTCTGTCCATGAGCCAGTTAGCAGCCCATCTTGTGACACAGGGGTTTATGTACAGGCTAGTGAGCTTGTCTATAATACCAGAATGGGGAATGGTGTCGAAGGCATTAGCGAGGTCTAGGTAGGCTGTGTGTACCACCTTTCCCTTGTCTATAGCCTTGGTAACTGTGTCAAAGAAGTCCACCAGGTTTAGGAGGTATGATCTGCCCTTAAAGCCAAACTGGGTAGGGTCCAGTGTTTGGAGGTTCCCAATGTCTTCTGTTAATGAGCTCCATGATTATGCGCTCCATAGCCTTGCAGACTAAGCTAGTCAGGCTTCTAGGGCGATAGTTCTCGGGGTCTGCTGTGGCTTCACCTTTGTGGAGTGGAATAAGCATTGCTGTGTACCAGTGTATGGGTATGTAGCCTGTGGAGAGGCTGAGTTTGAACAGTGTGTTTAGGTGAGGGTTTAGTTCATCTTTGAGCTCGTGTAGGACGCAGCCTGGGACACCGTCTGGTCCCATTGATGTTGTGTTTTTGGCTTTGGAGAGGGCTGTTTTAACCTGAGTGTCTGTGATGTCAGGGACTCTACATTCTTCTGGTATGGTTATGGGCCCTTTTGGGGGTGAGAGTGGGGTGAAGTTTGCGCTGAACCTGTCTGCCAGGATGTTGGCGATATCGGTTGGTTCAGTGCATTTTGTGCCATTCTGCACTAACTCCGAGTAGATCTGAGCATTGCCACTTAGATTCTTGACATAGCTAAAGAATGCCTTGTGGTGATCTTTGGAGTCCTTGGCAATTTTTCTTTCAATGCTCGCCTTGGATGATTTTTATGTGGCATCTCTTTTTACGTGTATCCCTAATTTAGAGGGTATTAATATGGTTAAGACTTTTCTGAGCACTCACACTAACTATGATGCTAAACAAATTGATCTTATAAGTCTGTTTCTTGAAGTGATTCTGGAAAATAACATTTTTTTGTTCCAACAACAATATTACCTACAAAGAAAAGGCGTAGCTATGGGCACGTCATATGCCAATAGCTACACCAATATGGTCCTAGCAAACTGAGAAGAAGAATTTGTGTTTAATAGTCAATTTAAGAGCAGGCTGCTCTTTTAGCGAAGATTTGTAGATGATATGATTTTGCTATGGGCAGGTAGTGAAACACAGCAGATTTTACTGAATATCTAAATGGTACCACTGCTTTTCTTCATTTTATTTCTGATGTATCAGTTCAAGAAATGGTCTCTCTAGATGTATGTGTTCAGAAAAAAGGATCTGGATATCTCATTACCAGGTTATTTAGAAAACCTTGTAGGAAAAAGACAGTGCTCCAGCCTAATAGTATGCACCCACCCCATATTTATAAAAATATTTTGAAAGGACAGTGTGTAAGAGTTTCAAGACTAAACAAGACTGAAGAAGGATTAGAAGAAGATCTTAGAGCCCTATCCCATGATTTTATGGAGAGGATATAAAAGTAATGAAGTGGAGTGTACGATTAGGAACGTGACAGATGTGTGGACATCTATGACCAAAACCATATTATTCAGACTCCACCTATAATATGAATAATGGTGGCTATGGGGCAAGAGATAGGATGCATTTACCATTAATACTCCCCTATGCTAATGATATCAATGAAATACGTAATGTTATTCAATCAAACTGGGGTATTCTGACAACGAATGATCAGATAAAAGATATAGTAGGTGCTATACCATTGTTTAGATATAAAAAATAAGAGGTCACTTAAGAGACGATTGTGCT